>NC_041398.2:126861039-127161039 GCF_900747795.2 Erpetoichthys calabaricus
CATTCTACATTTTCAAAACGTCGAAAAAACGACGGAATGAAAAAAAGGCCCACCCGACGACCCACCCATTCCATTTATATATATATATATATATATATATATATATAATATATATATATACATACACACACATATATATATATATATATATATATATATATATATATATATATATAATATATATTATATATATTATATATATATATATATACATATACACACACATATATATATATATATATATATATATAGCTGATAACCCAGTGGATTCGCTCACTGAGTGCAAGAGAAAAAAATTAAATGTATGTATAAAATAAGTTTAATTGCCAAATTTATTTTTCCACAAATAAAGAGCACCAACAATAACATAGAAATCAATATAAACAACATTAACATCATTATCATTTGAGAATATGAAGTAATATATAAGAAGCACATTGCATATAAATATAAATTATTAAACATTAAAATGTTCTTCTATAAAACACTACCGTGGCTATTCGTTTGTCTGTCCAGGATTTTAAATCAGCTGTAGCTCGCAAACCGTTTCACCTATTGACTTGAAATTTGGTACACAGATACTACGTCACGTCTACTTTTCGCTTTCCCACACATATGAACACACACACATATATATATATATATATATATATATATATATATACACACATACATATACAGACACATACACATATATACATATACATACATAGTGCGTTGCAACACGGGCTGTGATTGTTACATGGGAGGGAGACGACAAATCACAGCTTCCCGCTTTCTAATCGGGCTTGTGATTGCTGCTTTGACGGATGCCCAGATCCCACAGTATTTCCCCTTATTTGAGGCGTTAGGCAAGTGTAATTGAATAGCGGTGCTGCAAGTTATTACTCTTTTTATCTTTATTTTATTTTATTGTAGAATCAAGTCAGAGCTGCGCACACCAGTGCGTGCGTGGCGGATGCGTACGGCTGACGTTTTCATTGTCTACCACCTTCGCTAATCATTGTTGAGGCAGATTGAAGACTTAAGTGCCAGCTTAACTGAAAAATTAAAGAAAACATAGTAACTTTTAAAAAAAATCAGTTTTAACGGGAAAAGATGCCGACGAAAGAAGAGAAGCAGCGGGACGCTAGGGTCAAGAGCTGCTCATTAAGCAGCAAGCGCATCAACGTCTGAGCAAATGAATGGTAAACGTACAGAGAAAGAGGATAAATACTATGAATGGTCATGTCAAGTGTATTCACTCCACGTTATCGTGCAGTGCGCTGTTACTGGTATTTTGATAAAAGAATCTGAATAACATATAAGAAGCGTATAAATTATTAAACAGTAAAACATTAACATTTAAGAAGTAAAGATACATTGAGTACTACTGTAGTGCTTTCGGATATAGTACATTTTTTGTTTGCCCATTACATGCATAAATGTATACATTTTTTGGTGTACCTATCCAAGAACACGCGACATGACCCGGCAGTTAAAAATGTATCGCTCCAGCAATTTTAACTCTGTTACAAAGTCATCTAATATGGTATTGCAAACGGCAGCGGGAGCGTTTCTATAAGCATAGATGCATAGTATGCGACGCGTGTTTCGCCGTAATTGTGGGCTCATCAGGAGTACACAGTCACTGCACTCCCTTACGGGAATCGATCCTCGGACGTAGAGGCGAAGCCCCTAACGTTGTGCCACGGCGTGAGGTTCGTTCATTTGACAGCATGTAGATCGGGGTAATTACATTGCAGGCATTCGTAGTCTGATTCACAATCTGATTGTATGGGTGGTTACCTACCAGGTAACGCTTGTGGTTGGTGAGCAAGTCGGCTAACTTCTGCCACGGTGCCCTCTTTCAGTTGCGAGAAGCAGATCATACAATGGTTGAAATAGTTTAATATATATAGCAAAATCACCGCGCTTCGCAGGGGCGAATATGGTATTGCAAACGGCAGCGTTTCTATAAAGTTAAAGTTACGGTTTATACCGTGCCTTGTTTCATATTCTTTTCCTACCTTATCAATTGTGTAATGTTTTTTGAACAGGTTTGATTTATGGAAGTGATCACTCCTGCTGCGTTCAGTCACTTCACGTGAGCCACTCTCTTGTGTGATGTTGCGATGTCCACGGGTTTATTTAAGTTAGCTAAGACCCGGCAGTTAAAAGTTTCTCGCTAAGCAATTTTAACTCTGTTACAAAGTGATGCAAACTGTCGTTTATACCTCGTGTCTTCTCATTAAACTTGTATCTCGCGAATATGGCATTGCAAACGGCAGCGGGAGCGTTTCTATAAAGTTAAGGTTACGGTTTACACCGTGCTTTTTTATACCTCGTGTCTTCTCATTAAACTTGTATCTCGCGAATATGGTATTGCAACGGCAGCGGGAGCGTTTGTATAAAGTTAATTTAGACTTACGGTTTACACCGTGCTTTTTATACCTCGTGTCTTATGAAGATGCTTGTATGCGTCACTCACTCGCTTCTTATTGTTTCGCTGCCTTGTCAATTGTGTAATGAATGTTTTCTTCTGCGCTCTTTGGGGCTCCTCCTTCTTTTCTACGTACTGAGTTCACAGTCAGTTCACGTGATTACGTGGGAGGCGTGATGACGCGACACGCAACTCAGTCTCCTACGGCCATCTTGCTGCCTACCATTACAGTATATGGACAAAAAAGAGGTTCCAGTTATGACCATTACGCGTATAATTTGAAATGAAAACTGCCTAACTTTTGTAAGTAAGCTGTAAGGAATGAGCCTGCCAAATTTCAGCCTTCCACCTACACAGGAAGTTGGAGAATTAGTGATGAGTGAGTCAGTCAGTCAGTGAGGGCTTTGCCTTTTATTATTATTATATATATATTATATATATATATATATTATATATATACAGTGGAACCTCGAGATACGATCACCTCTGTATACGAGAAATTCAAAATACGAGGAAAGTATGAGCGAAAAATTCAGATCTAAATAGAAGCATTGGCTCGCGTAACGAGCCACGAGCCAGGCTGCGGGTATAGCTCGCGGCTTAGCGAGGGGGCGTGGTAGCAGTTGCGAGCCGCGATCTGCGGTGTCTGCGTTTCTCACTTAAGTGCACAGGTGGGAAACTGCCCACATCCATGATTGTTCCTGTGGCTGATGGGCTGCAGCTGCCATGTCCTCCCCGCATATATAGAGAAGTGCGAGCCGGTTAAGGGGGAGAAGAAGTAAAAGAAAAGAGAGAGAGAGAGAGGGCGGGCGGGCAGGCTCGCGTGTAGCTGAACAGTGAGCTGAACAGGCGAGCCAAACAGCTGAAGCAGGACGGTGTAGAGAAGGTCAGCTGCATTAAGAGTGTCTCGCCTGTTGCAGAGCCCGCAGGTGAGACACTAACAGAGAAGAAGCACCGGGGATTGTCATCTGTTTTTTAAAGATGGCATCCTTTTGACGTTTTAACCTCGTGTTAAAGAATTGTTATTCTTGTGTATTTTAAACCTCCACTTCACAACTGTTTTAAGGATTATTTATTTAAAGATTTATTGAATGCTCTACTGCATTTTGGACACCTGTTTTGATTCTTTTAATAATCAGTTATATTATTTACCAGTGTTATTTATTAAAGGTAGACTACAGTATATATAATTTATCAGTGTTATTTGTTAGGAAAATTGATTTTTATGTTAATATATTTGGGGTGCAGAACGGATTAACTGGATTTCCATTATTTTCAATGGGGAGTTTGTTCTAGATACGAGAAATTCGCTATACAAGCTCAGTTCTGGAACGAATTAAACTCGTATCTAGAGGTTCCACTGTATATATATATATATATATATATATATATATATATATATATATATATATATATATATATACATACATGCACTTACAATAACATAGAAATCAATATAAACAACATTAACATCATTATCATATGAGAATATGAAGTATATAAGAAGCACATTTCATATAAATATAAATTATTAAACAGTAAAAGCTTCTTCTATAATTTGCTACCGTGGCTATTCGTTTGTCTGTCAAGGATTTTAAATCACCTGTAGCTCACAAACCGTTTCACCTATTGACTTGAAATCTGGTACACATATAGTACGTCACGTCTGCTATCCGCTTTATGGGTGAAGATTGTGTTACTCTTTTTATCTTTATTTTATTTTAGTGTAGAATCAACCCCTATCTGCGCACACCAGGGCGGCCGTGGGCGGATGCGTATGGTGTATTCACTCCATGTTATCGTGCATTGCGCTGTCACTGGTATTTTGATAAAAGAATTTGAACAACATATAAGAAACGTATAAATTATTAAACAGTAAAACATTAACATTTAAGAAGTAAAGTTACATTGAGTACTACTGCAGTGCCTTCGGGTATACCTCATTTTTTCTTTGCCCATTACATGCTTAAATGTATACATTTTTTGGTGTACCTACCCGAGAACACGCGACATATAACCGACCGTGGGAGAAGCATGGATTTTAAACACGCGTTGAGTTCATCTGCTGGTCTCCCTCGTGGAATAACTGGTAATGTTTGACTAAAATCTACAGCGAGTAAAATGACATTACCTCCTTTTTTTTTTTTTTTACGATCTCTGATATCTTGCTTTTTTCGGTTCAAGGCTTCATAAGCTCTTTTATGTTGTATGGTGTACTTATCCCAAACCATCATCTTTGAATGTTGCAAGACTTTCGCCTTGTATGTAGATCGGGGTAATTACATTCATTGCATTGCAGTCTGAATCACAATCTGATTGTATGGGTGGTTACCTGGCAGGTAACGCTTATGCTTGGTCATCAAGTTGTCTAACATCCGCTACGTGCCTTCTTTTAATTGCGAGAAGCAGATATATATAGCCAAATTCTCGTGCTTTGTTGCGGCGAAGTACTGCTTTTAATTTTTAATTAAGAAGAAAAGAAAACCTTTTTAAACGGATCAAAAATATACCAATAACAATTTGTTAAGGATCTGTTTTTTTGTGAAGCTCCCTTTTCACAGCTGTCGCGCTACGGCGTGTGTTTCGTTTATTTGACAGTATGTAGATCGTGGTAATTACATTCATGGCATTCGTTTTCTGAATCACAATCTGATTGTATGGGTGGTTACCTGCCAGGTCACGCTTGTGGTTTGTCAGCAAGTCGCCTTACGTCCACCACGTGCCCTCTTTCTGTTCCCAGAAGCAGATCATAGAATGGTTTTAATAGTTTACTTTCAAATAATGCAAAGAGTATGCGACATGTGTTTCTCCCTAATTCTGGGCTCATCAGGCATACACACTCACTGCATCCCCTCTCGGGAATCGAATCTCTATCGTCAGCGCCAGAGGTGAAGCCCCTAACGTTGCGCTACGGCGTGTGGTTCGTTTATACCTCGTGTCTTCTCATTAAACTTTTATCTCGCGAATATGTTATTGCAATCCGCAGCGGGAGCGTTTCTATAAACTTAATTTAAACTTACGTTTTACACCGTGCTTTTTTCCCTTATGAAGATGGTTGTATGCTTCACTCGCTCGCTTCTTATTGTTTCGCTCCCTTCTCAGTTGTTTAATTAATTTTTTGTTCTTCGCTGTTTGCGGCTCCTCCTTCATTTCTCCGTACTGCGTTCACAGTCTTTTCACGTGATTACGTGGGAGGCGTGATGACGTGACACTCAACTCCTCCTCCCACGGCCATCGAGCTGCTGTCCATTACAGTATATTGTGAAAAAAGAGGTTCTAGTTATGACCATTACGCGTTGAATTTCGAAATGAAACCTGCCTAACTTTTGTAAGTAAGCTGTAAGGAATCAGCCTGCCAAAGTTCAGCCTTCCACCTACACAGGAAGTTGCAGAATTAGTGATGAGTCAGTCAGTCAGTCAGTCAGTGAGTCAGTGAGGGCTTTGCCTTTTATTAGTATAGATACATATACGCATACACACACACACACACACACACACACACACACACACACACACACATATATATATTTATATATATCTAGACATACATACATATATACATACATACATTGACATATCTATATATATATATATATATATATATATATATATATATATATATATATATATATATAATAATCAAAATACCCGTGCTTCGCAGCGGCGAACTACTGCTTTAAATTTTTTATTAAGAAGAAAAGTAAACCTTTTTAAACTGAGGGAAAATGAATCAATAATTATTTGTTAAGGATCTTTCTGTATACCACGTTGTCAGTTCGCCCCTCCGGTTGTAATATGACCAAGCTGTGTGCTGAGCTCACTCTTGAGCATGCAACGTACAGTTGGCCATGTGAAAAGCAGTCCTGCCTCAAATCAATGCCAACCTTTTGTAGGGTCTGTCCCTGAGACTTATTAATTGTCATTGCGAAGCAGAGCCTTAGTGGAAATTGGAGGAGTTTGAATTGAAATGGGAGATCAGAGGGTATAACGGGGATGCGAGGAATAAAAAGTCTCTCCCCTGAGCCACCACCAGTAAAAATAGTTGCCTCAATGAGGTTCTTTTGCAGACACGTGACCTGAAGTCTCGTGCCGTCACAAAGTTTCAGTGGCTGTACGCAAATCCACAATCGCTTTCATATTGTTTTCGTACCTTATCAATTGTGCAATGTGTTTTTTGAACAGGTTGATTCATCGAAGTGATCACTCCTGCTGCGTTCAGTCACTTCATGTGAGCCGCTCTCTTGTGTGATGTTGCGATGTCCACGGGTTTATTTAATGTTAGCTAAGACCCGGCAGTTAAAAAGTTTCTCGCTACAGCAATTTTAACTCTGTTACAAAGTGATCAAACTGTCGTTTATACCTCGTGTCTTCTCATTAAACTTCTATCTAGCGAATATGGCATTGCAAACGGCAGCGGGTCAGTTCACGTGCTTACGTGGGAGGCGTGATGACGCGATATATTTTGATATATATCCAAATACCCGCACTTCGCAGCGACGAAGTACTGCTTTAAAATTTTTTATTTAGAAGAAAAGTAAACCTTTTTAAACTGAGGGAAAATGAATCAATAATTATTTGTTAAGGATCTCTTTGTATACCATGTTGTCAGTTCGCCCCTCCGGTTGTAATATGACCAAGCTGTGTGCTGAGCTTACTCTTGAGCATGAAATCTAACGTGGTTTGTGCCCTTCAGAATGAAAACAGTTTGCATTTACATTTTTAATAAAAGGCGAGCTTTTAAGCCTGAGAAATCACCCAGTAAATGCACACGTTTAATTGCACATGTGTTAATATGTATGCTTACACAATATTAAAAGACACTCAACAATTAACGTCATTTACCTTCGTTCCCCGCGTTTGACTCGTGCTGTAAATCTCTTCCTTGTTTTTCAGTTCACATGATTACGTAGGAGGCTTGATGACGCGATACGTGACTTCGCCTCCTCCATTAGAGTATATGGACAAAAACAGGTTCCAGTTATGACCATTACGTGTAGAATTTCGAAATGAAACCTGCCTAACTTTTGTAAGTAAGCTGTAAGGAATATGCCTGCCAAATTTCAGCCTTCTACCTACATGGGAAGTTGGAGAATTAGTGATGAGTGAGTGAGTGAGTCAGTCAGTGAGCGAGGGCTTTGCCTTTTATTAGTATAGATATGTTTACATAACCTCTTTAACACACTACTTCTCCGCTGCGAAGCGTGGGTATTTTGTTAGTATATATATATATATAATATTATATATATATATACTATATATATACACACTAGCCAAATCCCCGCGCTTCACAGCGGCGAAGTACTGCTTTAAAATTTTTATAAGAAGAAAAGAAAACCTTTTTAAATTGAGGGAAAATATACAATAACAATTTGTTAAGGATCTGTTTTTTTGTGAAGCTGCCTTTACACAGCCTCTCCGCTGTTTTATAAACGAACGCCATATAAGGCCGTCCTTTCTCCTTGCTTAGCGGTTGTGTATTGTTTTATTGTTCGTTTATTACGATTATTATAGTTATTGTGTAGCTATTTGAGACTCACTTTTCTGTTCAGGTACCCATTTCCTTTATGTAATCCGCGGTTTCTCCGCTATTTTTTGTTCGTTTATTACGATTATAGTTATTTATTGATTCCCTTCTTTAGCTGACTGCCTGCTCATATAAGGCACTCTGCTGTTTTTTTTGTGAAGCAGCCTTTACACAGCTTCTCCGCTGTTTTATAAACGATTGCCATATAAGGCCATCCTTTTTCCTTGCTTCGCCAAGGAAGCAGCCTTTTTATTAATCCACGGGTTCTCCGTTGTTTCATTGTTCGTTTATTACGATTATTATAGTTCTCTTTGTATACCACGTTGTCAGTTCAGAACTCCGGTTGGAATATGACCAAGCCGTGCAAGCTTACTGTTAAGAATGCAACGTATAGTTGTACAGGAGAAACGCAATCTTGCCTCAAATCAATGGCAACTTTTGTAGGTCTATGAACTTAATTTAAACTGTAGGTTTACACGGTGCTTTGTTTCCGAAGTACCTGCACTCATGAATATGTCTGTATGCGTCAGTCGCTTCATATTCTTTTCCTACATTATCAATTGTGTAATGTGTTTTTTGAACAGGTTTGATTCATCGAAGTGATCACTCGTGCTGCATTCAGTCAGTTCACGTGAGCCGCTCTCTTGTGTGATGTTGTGATGTCCACGGCTTTATTTAATGTTAGCTAAGACCCGGCACTTAAAAAAGTTTCTCGCTACAGCAATTTTAACACTGTTACAAAGTGATCCAAAGTCTCGTTTATACCTCGTGTCTTCTCATTAAACTTGTATGTCGCGATATGGTATTGCAAACGGCAGCGGGAGCATTTCTATAAACTTAATTTAACTTACGGTTTACACCGTGCTTTGTTTCCGCAGTAGCTGCACTTATGAATATGCTTGTATGCGTCACTCGCTCGCTGCTTATAGTTTCGCTGCCTTCTCAATTGTGTAATGAATGTTTTCTTCAGCGCTTTTTGGGGCTCTGCCTTGTTTTCTACGTACTGAGTTCACAGTCAGTTCACGTGATTACGTGGGAGGCGTGATGACGCGATACGCAACTCCACCTCCACGGCCATCGAGCTGCAGTCTATTACAGTATATGGACAAAAAAGAGGTTCAGTTATGACCATTACGCGTAGAATTTTGAAATGAAACCTGCCTAACTTTTGTAAGTAAGCTGTAAGGAATGAGCCTGCCAAATTTCAGCCTTCCACCTACACGGGAAGTTGGAGAATTAGTGATGAGTGAGTGAGTGAGTGGGTGAGTGAGTAAGGACTTTGCCTTTTTATTAGTATAGATATATAGATATCTATATCTATATACATATAGGTATATTAGATTATATAGATATAGATATAGATATATAAAGTAAAATGGGACCGTGTTGAAGGAATTGGTAGTACAATCCATTTTAGAATTTAGTTGTAAAATTATTTTTTCTATGATTAATTTTATTTGTTAATGTGATAAGTACAAGGTGTAATATTGTGGTACGGTAATATAGTACTACAAAATCTGGGAACAATTATCTAATTCAGCCTTCTGATGCCATTCAGTTTATTATTGAAGAAATATCAGAATTACAAGCTGCTAATAATAATAGCATAACCTAAGTAATTTTGATTCATTATTGTTCAAGTGGCTATTGTTTTTAAAGAAAACATATTAATATTTGAATCTACTCATCTATAGTAGTAATCAGAACGGAGTATATGAACTTTAATGTTTCAAGTCCATGGGGATCAGTAAGCTTCACATTTTGGTAATGTTCGTTCATGCTGTAATTTATTATTTGTAGTTTGAGAGAATTTTGTATAACTACTTTCATTATACTGTGGTGAATTGCTTTTTGTTCTTAACTGGTAATAACTGAAATTCACATTTGTAACACCTGTTAATTAAAATTATCCAGAACCCTATAGTTTCTCATAACTTAGGGAAAAGCTTTATGAACAGGACTCCACCTTCTTTATTCTTGAAGGGTTCAATAAAAATCTGGAAATATTCCATGTTAGGGCTTTTGAGTTAAGTCACTTTTAATTAGCTAGCATATGGCTCACTGTGCTCCATAGAAATTGCTGAACAATCTCATACTGGTATTTTTATTAACATTACCTGTTAGGTTTGTGAATTTAATAAGCTAATTTAACTGTACAAACACTTTACAGCATAATGTGAAGCCACATATTGCCATATACCATGCATGTCAAATGAAATTTAATTAATCATTAGAACTTAGTTTGCTGTTTCATTTCTTGTATTATTATAATACTTTGAATATTTCCAGATATTAAACTAGAGATATAGCATTTACCACAGTTTAATTATTCTTTTTTGTATTTTTTAGCGTATAATTTAGCATTTAGGGATAATGTATTTAATTTCACGCAAAATTATATTTGTTTGATTTATTGGTGAATTTTTTTACCTCCTTTTTAATCTTGAAAACATAGTATATATGTATTGTATATGAAAATGGAGGTGTTCAGTATTATGGGGTAATCAAAAACGTTTTAAGCTTGATTTATTAGGAGACAAAGCAGAAATGCCAAATACTTTTTTTTTCCTCCGCATAACTGCTATGAACAGTAATACACCTGTTAGAAAGTTAACAACATTTCTATCATAAGCAAAAACATTTTTCTTTTTTATTTTTTTCATTTGTCATGTCTTATGCAGTCAGTTTTCTGTAGAGGACCCGAAGCTGCCTTCGACGCATGGTGCATCCCACACATACAGTCTTTCAGATTCAGGGATTGTTGGTAGTCACACATAGGTACTGTAAGTCTGGAGAATAAGATGAGTGTAGAACTTCTGCAGATCCACAATTTCATTGCTAAGCCTTTGTGTCCTAGGCATTGTTATAATGCTAAGGGGATGGTTAGCAGCTTTTCTTGTTGTTTTTCCTGCTTTTGCTGCCTCAAATGCAATAAGAGATCTTTGTAATATTGACCATTTATGAGGTGCAAGCTCAAAATGGTCTACACACTCATGTGTATCATGAAAACATATGCATTTGATCTTGTATCTAACTTATTTGTGTCTGCTCTTTCACTCATCACTAGCATGGACCCAGAATATCTTTGAAGTTGGAGAATCACCATGTTTTGATTCTTATTCTGACCATGGGTCATAGTACTTTGTCAAAGTTTTAGCCCCAGTTATTAAAATGATTCTTTAATTTTCGTACTGCATCGGCTAATGTGGTGATAATTCATTTTATTAGACAACATTTTGGGCACATAGTGTTCACAGACTTTGCTCATCTTTAATTATTCAGGAAGAATGGATCGAACTGACCTTTAACTAACCTCTGTAATGTGCATCTCACTGATTCCAGTTACAGTTTACTTTAAAGTGGCAACATTGCTTTTGTTGCAATGTCCATGCCTTGGGTCTTTTTCGAGAGAAATCCTGCCACAATGGTATTCTGCAGACCATCCCTTTTTTACTCTGACATAAAAAAGGGACATATTTGGGGCATGCGTTAAAATACTAGTGTCAGCCTGATACTTCAATTTGTGATATGAAAGAAACACTAATTCACATAAAAAAGAGAGGTGGGGCTCTGCGATAACAGTCCCTGTTTAATTGATGGCTGTCAGATGGGGTGTTTAAAGACCCATTGGTGCTGTCAAGTCAACTTTATTTGCCATCACACCATATACTGAATACACAGACTAACTAATGTGTCTCTAGGAACACATTGCAACACATTACAAACACAACAACAACAAAATACAATATACAACTATGAAGTTAAGCTATGAGATAGAGTTCATTCTTTATGGCATTTTTTTTAAGAGATAGGTGGCATTTATAGACATGGAGAGGTCGGTGGAGATGACCAGGGGTCAGATATCTTCTACTGGGTTGGCAGTTTCAGAGTTAGGGAAGCCATCAATCTCTAGTTTCTTGAGAGTAGCTTTCAGCAAATTCTAAAAACCATAAATGGTAAACCTGTTTATTTGCAACCTTTAAAATCATCACTACAGAATATTTCTTTCAGATTAAGGCTCAGATCCTTTTTATTATCCATTATAGAATGAGGACTTAACACAGCTTTAACATAGCTTTTTGCTTTTAAGTATGATATTGATTAGTTTTCTTAGTCTTTTTGCTCTTTAGCTTTTTACTTGTAAACTGTATTGGCAGAATGTTCAGTATGGAGTTGTTCTAGAAAGTAACTGATGTGTTTCTTTAAAATAACAGGTTTTAGGAACATTTTTCATTTTTCCCAACTATACCTCTGTAAGACTAGCCAGAGAGAGATACTCTAAATTTCTTTTCTGTTTTTTATATGTAAATTTAGTAATTGTAAGTACTGTTGGAAGGGATTAATGTATAATATATAAAATATAATAATAATGTATAATATGCTGTCTCGTGAGTATTTACTTAGCACTTTTGCTTTTGTGAAGAATTGAAATCATTGGATAATTGTGATGTAGGAGAATAAATTTGAAACAATTGATAAGAGGTGACAATCTTGTGCATATTTTTGAGTAGGGGTACAATTAAAAGCTTTCTTATTTTTTTTAAATTTTGTATATAATCCAAATATAATTTATTTTTTAGATACTTTTTTTAAACTGCTTAGTCTAATTCAGGGTCATGAGGAGTTGATGTCTATCCAGGCATCTTTTGATGTAGATTGGATGCCAGTCAATCAATCACACACACTTTTTGGTAATGTGTAAATGTAAAATCCACAGTAATTTAACCCATACATCTGTCAAAACTGGACACCTTAGAGAAAATTCAAATAAACAAATGGAAGAACATATAGGAACAAAAGGAAGAGGCTATATACTTGGTAGTAAAGGAGTTGTTTTACAGTTTTTACAAAACATTCTAATATCAGACTGACATTGTTACATTAAATATGGCTTTATTTTTATTTATTTTCTCTTTAGCTCTTGCCTCTAATACTGCTGTGTAGAAATGGATACAAACAATGGCAGCTCTTTTCCCAGTTTCACACAACTGGAGGACTTCCTTGAAAAGCATGACTCCAAATTTGTGTGGTTACTGGTTGGTAAGTTTTTTTTTATTTTTATTTATTTTACCTTTAAGGTCTCTTTGTTAATTTTCACTGATTATGGCAGTTGACCAATCTTCATAAAAGGTAATGTGGTGTAGGTTAGTTTTGTAAGTGTATAGTTTAATGATACACAGTGTTTAAATCATTTTACATTGCCTTGGTGGAAAGACTGACAGAGAGAGAGAGAAATGGAGGATGTTTTTTGTGACATCTCTACTTCATAGACTTTAATTGGAGCAACTGAACAGTTTTCTGTAATTATTTTGTTGTTGGGATATTTAGGTACCCTGACAATGGCGTCATAAAAAAGGCAATAATGCAGGAGATTGACTTCAAAATGATAAAAGACAAATGGGTCAAAAATAGGTTAAATGAGTTTTTCTATTGCTATTACATTTGTAATTGCTGTCAGACAGCATAGTGACCAATGGGAAACATTTCCATAAAGTTGTACTTGGATCTCAGTTGGATTCTGGTTTAGAGTTTATTCTGTGTGGAGTCTGTGTGATCTTCCCATAGTCTGAAAGAGTTCTTTCCATGGTTTACATACATGCTGTCAAATGAACTGTCAATTCCAAATAGCTGTGAAGTGAATGTGTTCCTTAAGAAAGACATCTGTCTCATGTTATGTGCCTCTCACCTTCTTTTGCTAGAGTATGCTTTATATTAAAAAATAAAGAAAACAATAATTTATTCAATAGATGTGAATCCAATTTGGGTGTTTAGAAATAGATTTGTTGGTGCTGTTCATGGGGTGGAAAACTAATAAATCAAATGTCAGTTCTATTCATAAAATGTATGTAAAAATGGTAGGGACAAGGGGGCTGAAGAGTAGCATATTGTAGCAGAAAGGAGCATAGCTTTTATTAAGTATGCCTCTCAAACACAATAGTACCATATTAGATGGTAGAAATTTATCACAGATACATTAAACAAAATGTATCTGGAATGGTTGCTACAGTGCTGGGCGGTATGACCAAAATTCTATATCACTGTATAGTTTCACAGTATTAATGGTATTTTTTTCCCCATGCATGAGTGGATGTTAACCACATTTTCCACTGTAATTACTGCAGTAGACTGACTAAGAATAACCTATTCCACTGTCATGAGCATTGTACATTGTACAAAAAAAAACATTTTAATGTGCACACAATGATTAATACAGGTTTGCATGGCCCCATAAAGTGATAGTTTTCAAGGGTGTGGCACTAATGAAGAGAAGGAATCACATTGTATGACAGATGCAGTCAAAATATAGAACCTTTTTATTGAACAAAGTTTGCAAACAACTTAAACTATAATTTTGACAACATATTTTCAACCATCCAAAGAGGCATTTAGATTTAGTAAAATATCCAGAGGTGCTTGTCAAAAGTTGTATTACACTGAACATGTCTTAGAAAAGGAATAAATAGTTAATATTTTTTGTAAACCAACTACAATTTCTGTTAATGTTAACAATCTCTGTCCACTGACACGTTAAAGTGACTTTTTAAACAGCTTTACCATCATTAAACTGCATAATATTTAAAACTAATAAATAATAACAATAAAATAAAATAATAGTATTATTACTGATAGTTTCACATTTACTTCAAGACTTCAAGCCCAGGTGCATTACACTGTATTCACCAAATAAAAATAAAATAAAATAAAACAAGTGCAACTTGGTGATGACATCTTTACCAACTGAACCATCATTTAGGCAAACTGCATTAATATGGACCTTGCTTCAAGCTAAGCTATATACATAAATAATAAAACTGCAACTTGCATTTATAATGCTATTTGTGGTATAGCCCTATGGAAGCGTATTAGGGCCACGGTGAAGAAAAAAAATTTGGACATAGGGAAGTAAAAAACAAACTATATGTCGAGAATAAAGTCGACATTTCCTCTTTATTCTCACCGTTTATGTCGAGATTAAATTCAGCATTTCCACTTTATCTCATAGTTTATAATTAAAGTAGAATGTTGCAAACTAAACTTCATCCTAAAATCAATGTTTAAATTACTAGATTTTCTCAACCCCCCGTCATAAGTTAATGTAGCACATTAAATGCTTCATGTTAAGTGTTCCCCGACCCAGTTGTTAATCACTACGCTTCTTAAACTGACTTCCTCTTGTACTGAGGAGGCGCCGGCAGCGATCGCAACACAGAATACATTCACTTCATGATGTTCCTGCTCTCTGAACATTTAGAATGCAAAGATATATACTTGAATACATTTTCAAGATGAAATGCATTAAAGCAGGTATTAAACATGCATGGTAGTGAGGCGGTAATGCTGCTCCCTCGCAGTAAAGGGTCCCCAGGTGTATGTTCAGTGTAGAGAACTTTATGGTAGGTGTGACGAGGCTCCAAAAAACTGGATGTATGAATGGGTATCGCACAGGTTTAACTTAAATATTGTGTAAATGTTGGGTTTGTGATCTGGTGGTCAGAGACACGAACACAGAATTCAATGGATGTTCTTCTGAGCGGGCTTTCTTTATTGCATGCGGGCTGTCTGTCTGATGTACCAAAACCCCAGTTCCTGTCCTTTTTTCCTTTTTCTTTCTCTGCATAACCAATCACCACACGATAAACGTCTTTGTTAAATTAAAACTAGTTATAAACTTAGCCCACGGAGTGTTCAGAACTTTAAAAAAATCTTTGTTATACATGTTTAATTATGCCATCCATTCAGGGTTGCGCCCATCCCAGCAAGCATTGTGTGCGAGGCAGGAGCAAATCCTGAACGAGTCGCCAGCACATCACAGGGTAAATACGAGCAAAACATACACTAGCTGGGTTAATATAGCAGAACAAAACCCCACAGCCTACCTGACTTTGAAAGGAAACTGAAGCACGCTGAGTAAACCCACCAGAAAAACTTGTTAATTCAAGGCAGGGTACGCCCTTGCTGCGAGGCAGCAGTGCAACCTCCACGCCATCGTGCCCTAACATGATTAATACATGATTTAATGCATTTCATCATGAAAATTGTATCAAGTATTTATCTTAGCATTCTAAATGTTCAGAGAGCAGGAATATCATGAAGTGAATGTATTCTGTGCAGCGATCGCTGCCGGCTCCTCCTCAGTACAAGAGGAAGTCAGTTTAAGAAGCATGTACCGATTTAACATGGCTCGGGGAACACTTAACACAAAGCATTTAATGTGCTATATAACTTATGACGGAGTTTGAGAAAATCTAGTAAATTAAATATTCATTTTACGATGAAGTTTAGTTTACGATGTTCTTCTTTAATGACAAATTACGAGAGTAAAGTCAACATGTCGACTTTATTCTCGACATTTCCACTTTATTCTCGTTGTTTATGTCAAGATTAAAGTCAACATGTCGTTACACTATTACACAGTACCCAGGTGCATTACACTGTATTGAAAAAAAAAAAAAACAAGTACAACTTGGCTTGCAGTATTATCCAGTAGTATAGAAACAAGTATTTACACATTTGAACATAATGGTCCACATCCGACCTTTTAAAACCAAGTATCTCCAGGCAACGGATGTGACTCCTTTTTTTCAGCAGAAGTTCTTCTGTGTCATCATGTTCAACTTTATCGTCAGCTACAGCTTCAGTTTCGGAATGTTCTCTGTCCATTTTCACTGTGCAATACCTACACTACCACATGTACTCCGTTGCATGCCTATTTACCGGTGTAGCAGTGAAAAAGAACCCCCGCACAACACCTCTGTGATTAGTGGCATAGCTGTGAAAAAGGTCCCCCCTTGAACAGTTTCCCGCTGCGCCACGTTCCGAATGTCGTTTAGGCAATTTAAACCGGTCTTGCAGTATAAGAAAACTCCATATCATAACAAAAATAATAAACATTTTCGGTATGAACTGGTATACCTCCCAGCACTAGGTTGCTACAATACTTTGTAGCAGTTTCCCAAAGATTCTTAATGCAAAGTCACCAGTAAATCTTAGCAGTCCTTTTGCTGATGATGGACACTGAAGATCACTAGTCCAAGTGTTTTCTCTGGGTTTGACTTGTTTTTATTTGTCTTCACTTTTTTCCCCCTACCACCAGCCCTTTGCAAGGGCTTGTTATAATTGCTTGCTTTATGATTTCACTGTTGCTTCTGTGTATGCCCCATCCAGTATGTCCATCTCTGTGTATTTCTTTCATTGATTGAATAAAGGACACTAAAGTAATGCCAGACGTTTGTCAGAGTAACACACGCTGACACTAGATACTGAAAGACACTATTCTCCGGATATCTTCTTGTCATATTGGCCATGTTTCTCTTCTGTAAAGGAGGACATTTTAAGTTGGTAGGTTATTTGATTTCCTTCCTTGCTTGGCTTTTCATTTATCTGCAGCACACAAAATGAGCATAATCATATTTGCGATTAAGTGCTTACAATGGTCTACATTCTCCGGTAAACTGTATGTATCCATTTAATGTGCCAATTTACTGTTCCTGAAAATGCTTTTGATAATTGACAACTTATTTTATATGAACAGCGTTTATTTTTGTCTGCTACAAACATATCTATCAGTAAATAATAATGAAAGAAAATGGTGCACAAGGAGATAGCACGAATAGGTAAAATCATGCAGAATACTTGTCTATACGAGTTTGATCAGACATACTCTATTATTTATGAGCTGTGTTTAGTGTTGAAAGCAGTACAGTAGTCATGAATGAAAATAATATCTGATAAGAAACATGGATGTGGCTTACTTACTCTTACCAGAAGGTCCAGTGATAGACAAAAATGAGCACTCCGTGGTCCTGGTCTTCTGGATTTGAAGCCAAGTTGTGTGATTAATAGTGATTAGCCTAGAAATGGACAAGAAGAAAGTTAGTTATGGTAAACATTTTTTTAGAGTGTAAGCTCTTCTTGACCCAGAATTGAATTGCACTTTTTTCAAAATGCTGATGTTAATTCCGTTCCAGAGTTTCAAAAAGAAAGAGTAGGTTATAGACAGATCTGTGGTTTTAACTCCTAAATGATGGTGTTATCCAGTGTGCCTTGGAAATGTTAAGATTTTAAACTTTTTGTTCATGCCTGCCAACAATTCTGTTATACAGTATGTATACAAAGCTTCTTCTGTAATTTATGTTTATCAATATAAAATACCGTAAATGGATTACATTTTAATTTCTGTGTAATGTCATAAAAAATCTGGTTCAAATTAACCAAAAGTGTATATATTATTTTTTTTTAACATTTAAAGAAAAATACTGAATTTTGGCTTCACTGAAATATTTACAGTATTTTTGTAAATATGGGTTATAAACCTCAATTTTTTTTATTTGTCATTATGTAGACTAAAAATACAAGCTTTATGAAGTCACATAATGCATTTTGCACTGTGTTTTAGAGGATTTTAATCTGATATTTGTTTTGAGTTACTATACAAAGAATCCCTATTGCAGAGTAAAGAATATGATTTTTTTTTATGGTTATAATGTAAATTTAGGCAATATATGCAAGTATTTATGATGTATCTTGACATACTAATTATGTTTTCTTTCTACAGCTACCATTTTGTCCTGTGGGTGGATTATTTATTTAACTTATTATAATTCAAGGAATGTTGGACTGATCTTAACACTAATTTTAAACAGATTTTATAAAAATGGCTATATCCATATAGGTAAGTGTGTTGGGTTTGTTATCCTTTAAATTAGTTTATAGATTTGACCAACTATGAAATGTTGTGTTATTGTCTGTTTTAAGTGTTTTCGTTTGTATCACAACACAGTTTAACAGACTTATTAAATATGACACAGTGAGTTAAAAGATAGAACTGAATTAACAGTGTCTGGTTTATTGTGCAAGTAATCACTGTGTATATATCATTGGCTCCATTTGGGACAGGCTGTTTGGCAGTATGTCAGATTGGCTAAATGTAAGATGCAAAGTTGTGGGTCATAGTACGAATACTTTTACACACAGTAGCACAAACTGATCTTCAAGTCTTGGCTAACCCATGCCTTGTTCGTGTAAGGGTAGTTGCTGCGGGCTGTATGCATAAGAATTGCTCATGAGGAGTAGTGCCAATCAAACAAACCTTAAAGAGCTCTCCAAGAGTCAGAATATATTCAAGCCCTTTTGAAACAGTAGTACTAATAATAATGACAGATGTCTACTATTTGCAAGTTTTTTTTTTTATCTTCTTGATGAAACAAAACGAAAACTGGGTGAAACATCTGTACTGATTGGAACAAAAAAAAAATACATGCCAGCTGCGTGAGGCGCAACTTCAGAAAAATGCTGCATGGCATGTACAGTCAGTGCCCCGAAGATTGCAACTTTGTAAGTGCAGTGCCATTTTTATTTTACTTACTGCTAGTTTGTGGCAATTTGTTGGCTGTAGCATCAGTGAATTATTATGTGAATTTCACATGTTTCATTATGTGAATTTCCCCTTGGGATTAATAAAGTATCTGTCTATCTGTGCCACCCTTCATAGTATATTTTATGGTAGATTCTTTCACTGCATGTCTGCTATTGGATTAGCAACTATGGCAATTAATAGATTTTTAAACAATTCTCCAGTGCCCTGAAAGTAACTGTTTAACTTCATATCTCTGGTTTACTGTTGATTTGTGCTGGAACTATGAAGAATCCATTGCATCAAGCAAAAGCTGACTTCCTTTTCTCAGAAAATGAAAAGTAACTGCCATATTTCTGATTTTCTTTTTCATTTTTGAAAATCTTTAATAGCACTTCAGTGTTGACAAAGTTCTGGTTGGCAGCTGACTTGTCACACAATATCTGAAACCATGAGCAAACCTCAAAAAATATTTAAGTCACCTGTGTTACATATTTGCTTCAACTGTAAAGGAGAAAAAAAAGGAAAAAGAGGGACTCAGTTTGGTTTAATCCTATATTTATTCCTTGGCCAACTACTACCATCTGCAGCACTGAACTGGCATCTTGTGCTGCAAAGTATCAAAGCCGGATCCTGCACAGCCCACCTGTCATCCACCAAAACCAAGTATATCTTATTTTAATATTGTTTTTTATTTTTTGTTGTAGGTTTTTTGCAAGCTGCTTTGAATTAGAGTGCCTGCTAAATAATAATAATGAGAATGAAATGCTTAAAAATAATTACAATACAAGATTTAGTGCATTCAGTGATCTAATTTGCATAAAAGAGAGATGGGCCACTAGGAACAAAAACAGCATAGCTGGGGAAAAGAAAAAAATATTAAAAACTGCATTCAGTGTTTTTGAGCAGTCTCAAGTCATTTTTGCATTGGTTTCGTATATTTGTTACAGAGAGAAAGGCAGCAGACCTGACTCTGCTTTCTCTTTGATTTCATCTCTTTGTTCTCACAGTGAACATTGTTTTCGTGAAAGGCTGTGTTTTCAAATGTGCCATTTGTTTGAAAGCTGAAGGTTACATGTGTGTTACATTTAAGGAGCACTGCACAAGTCATTTAGGCTCTTCTTGCTTCACAACTATGCTTCAAGAAAAAATAGAAGTATTAAATATAGTAAATAGCATATGCAGTACATAGCTTTTAACTTGCAAGACAATTTTTCTGAATATACACTCATTTTTGTTATTAATGTTTAAACCTAAATTTTTGGCTAATTTGAAAGGCTTAGCTTGCACACTAATTAATCTTGCTAAGTTCAGTGGGAAAGCAATGTCTTTTATTTTGTAAAATTAGGAAAAAAAAAATTGTTCGTCATGATTCAAAAGTCTCTCCACAATTTGGCAAGAGTTCATTATGTTTTTTTGTTTTTTCTTTTTTAAATAGTTACTTTAATACATTGTAAGAGACTTACCAATAGTGCTGTTCGTTTACATAACTCTCTGAACTTGGTACCGGTGGGATTTTAAAGTTTAAGTATTATTTAATGTATTTTAATTTTTTTGTATGGAGATTGTGCATTTGCATTGATTATTTTCAATATATTATACTATATTCTTTAAACTAAACAAAACTTAACAATAAAAATATCAGAATACCGTAGATACTCGCGTATTAGTCGATCTTGCAGATAAGTCAAGTGTATTGTTTAAGCTGAAAATTACGAAATTTGTTATGACCCGCGTATAAGTTGAGGGTAAAACTTGACAGCTATCAGAGATAGAGGGCAACTATCAGCTGTTAATGGCGACAAAACTCACTGTCACGTCACAGGCATTCCCTCTGTGCTTGGAGAAATGCTAGACTCGTTGACTCGGCAACTAATCCTTGCGTGTGCGTGAGTTGCAAAATGTAAACAAAGACAAGATGACGTTGATAAGTCACAAGGGAGTGAAGCTAGTGCAGAAAAGAAAAGACTCGGCAGACGATGTTTTGCACATTATCGCTGAGTCGGACTCTGATTTTTCAGAGTCGGATTTTATTGACAGTGATTAGGAATCGAGCAAGAGAGTGAGAAGCCGGCATCAGCTGATCGGACACCAGCCGATGCCGCGCCAGCTGAAAGCATTCGCGCAGCTGATGTTGCTACGGCAAGTTTCGCGTGGGAGAAATACCCAGACATTGATCCATGGGAGCTTCACTAGACAGCATGGCTTGCTGTTGGACATGACAGATCACCCGCTGCTGGACTACTTCAGGCTGCTCTCTCCTGATGCTGCTTTTCAGCTACTGTCAGACGAGACAAACAGGTAGGCAGAGAAATTTTTTTGAATCGCGGGCTGCGCTTGCATCGCATTGATAGCGTGTGTTGCCTTGGTTCTTTTGATTCCAAATCTGGTTGCATGTGGCAGCTAATGGTATGTTTGTTATCCAAAACCTGCAAAAGCTAATGCTCAAATTCAAGTATTTCACAGTTTAAAGAATTATTTAATGAAATTAGAAAAAAAACTAGCTAATTAGCAATAGTATTGCCGGCTTATAATTATTTCAAAGACCATGGGAAACGGCAGATGACCGGTGACTTAACACCGTGAAGCGTTGAGTGTACAATGTCATTACCCAAATTCTATGGACAATTGTGTTGCCCTGCGGATAAGTTGATTCTGTTTTTTTGAATGAATTTTAAGGCATAAATTTTTCGACTTATACGCGAGTATCTACAGTAAGCAAAGGTTTATTTCCTGTTGCCATTGGATGTAAGAATCATTGCTTAGAGCTTCACTCCAGATTTTAAAAACTTATCCAGCTCTCTCAAATTAATGTTTTGTCCTGATTCTTTTCCATTTCTCTGTTGAACTTGAGATGCCAGATTTACTGCTGTTTTATTTTAAACCCGTTTAGCATTCATTGTTGTAAACAAAATCTGATTTTGTTCTCATCAAACACAATGTGAAAGATCTGCCATATTCATTGATTTCCTTATTAATTTAGCAGCTCTAAAGTCGACTTTTCAAGAGCATTTTCAGTTATGGGAAAGCATTCCTAGCTACTTTAACCAATGGATTTTGTTTGCAAGGCTGCTTGCTTAATGTATAATTCTTAAAACAGAGTTTAAATGAAAAATAAGTATTAGGTTACATGTGTTATTTTTTGCTGCACCTGTAAAGGAGGAAAAGAATCCTGCTTATTTTAATTCTGTATGTTGTTCAACCTGCTTTAAAAATGTATGAAGCTGTGCTGCTCCGTACACTTGACCAACCTTTCACAAGCCGTTTTTTTCTTTCTTTTCTTTTCTTTTCTAAATATAACCTGCGCTTCTTCTGACTTGTTTTAAAATTTTCACTGTGTTTTATTTTTTTACTTAGTAGCAGAATTGTTAAGTTGCTGTTAATGAAACTGTTCGCCAAATAAAAAAATATAAGGAAGAGGAAATACATAAAGACCATTACAGTGAAACATGTAGTATATTCACGAACTCTGTTTGTGAAATGTAAATAGACTCCCCATGACTCGACCCATATAAAATAAAATGGGCCGTCTTTTGCACCCAAGAAACAGAAAGGCACATAGCAGATCAGAGTGCTGGAGGAGCAGCAGGGTGTGGGGACTAAAGTAACACATGTATTTACTGTGTTAAAATAATAATGAGCGATTTTTGAATGGGTTTCATATTTCCACTAAATGCATGCTAAATGTCCTGCCTCCACTTTTTTCTCTTTGATCATATCACTTTCCATGGACAGAAAATCAATTTTTTTTGAAGGTGTGTCAGTGCAGCATGTGCGAAAAAGTTAAAATATTAATAATTACGAAGCATGCAAAGGCATGTTCTATACAAACATGTAGTAGCACATAGAACTTTTAACCCACATTAGAGTATACTAGCCAACCCACGGCGTAGCATACGCCGCATAATTATGTATTGATGGATGAACACTTCCTGAACGACACAGTTGTCCAAATGGGGTGGGTTTGTGGATACCACTGTGAGTGAATGAAAAGATAGACCTCTGGAGAAAGCAACATATAATTGTCCGTGACTGAAAGTGGGATCGTCTGTGACAAAGAAGGCCACGCTGGTGAAAGTTACTTCATCGGTAGGGATAAGTGTCAGTACTTGTAGATTAAGGTGTAGCGAGTCTTCGTTGTTGACGCTTAATATAGCTTGCGTACTGAGATGTTCCGGAGTCACAATTGAGAAACACTTTATTAATGTCTTTTAAGCACAGGGGAAAAAATGAACATGTGAAACATCCGTAATGTAATAAGCCACCAAGAAAAGTAACATTGCAACAATGCTATCTACGACCCGATCTCTAAACAGAAGTGAAAACAAAATCGAGCCTGGTATATTCTTTAACTGCCTTGTGGCGCTGTAGTAGTGCTGCTGCTTTGCAGTAAGGAGACTGTGGAAGATTGTGGTTTCGCTTCCCGGTTCCTCCCTGTGTGGATAGCGCTTTGAATACTGAGAACACCGCTATATCAATGTAACGAAGTATTAACAGGAAATTGTCTTCGTGTAATAGTAAAAGGCAAATTATCTGTTTAAATTAAACTGTTTTACACGCTGCATACCTACTACGCCGCATAATCATGCCGCTTTTTAAATGTTTTTTAAGCAGAGGGGGAAAAATGAACATTTGCAAAATCCGTAACACTGCTTTCAGTAAGTACAATGCACACGCGTTTAATTTGTCGGCCACTTTTGCCAGCCGTCTTTTCTGGTTTGGGCTGCTTTTGCAGTGTTTCCACTTGTACATATTAAATCTTGAAATCCTTCGAGTAACTAACTAACACCAACCCACCCACACACACAGCTTGTGTGAAACAAATGCGCCCGTACTTTCATAATTTTTTTGCAGCCTTTAGTGGAGTCAGGCACAGAGAAGGTCAGCTGCTGAGAGAGCGTCTCGACTGTTGCAGGGCCTGCATCTGTGAAGCAGGTGAGACGCTAATGAAACAGAGGCACATGGCTTATTGGTTTTTAAAGACTGCTTCCTTCATTGTGTTTTAACCTCAGTTTTAAAGGATTGTTTTAAGGATCCCATGGGATACCCCTCGCAAACTGTTTTAGATGCTGCATTCAGCAATTCACATCCGTGACAAACATGCCTCTTCTTACATGGTCCTGCCGCGTCCACCCTCGTTCTCAAAGCATACACACCGCCTGGTCATGTGCCCGCTCGCAAGAGCAACTCACGGAGACCCGCCCACCAACTCTAAGACCATGGCGTGTAAAACAGTTTACGATGGTGGTGTGTGTGTCATAACCGAAAAGAATAATGAAAAGTCAACGTGGCCCAGAGGTGCATGTGGACTCCTAGCACAGACGAAAGTGACTTACGGGGTGGTCGGTGAGTTGTTGCGTCCGGGCACATGAGCAGGCAGTGGGAATGCCTAGAGAGCGAGGGTGGACGCGGGCCGGGGAATAAGGAGTGTTGGTGGGCGGGGAAACGTTGTCCGTGTTCCTGCAGGACCATCTAAGAAGACGCATGTTTGTTGCGGATGCAGTGGACGCGGGCCGGGGAATAAAGAATGTTGGTGGGCGGGGAAACGTTTTCCGTGTTCCTGCAGGACCATCTAAGAAGACGCATGTTTGTTGTGGATGTGAATTGCTGTATGTAGTGTGTAAAACAGTTTGCGATGTTGCATACGGTCGTGCGTCGTAACCGAAAGTCAACGTGGCTCAGAGCTGCATGTGGACTGGAGCACAGACAAACAGAAATGACGGTGCGTTTTCCGAGGCGTCGCGTCCGAGTTGGTGTGTGGCTCTGCGAATTTTCGTCGTATCCAATGGTCTTAGGGTTGGTGGGCGTGGCTCCTTCCTGCGTGCTTTCATGGGTGTGGGCGAGGCTCGTTCCTGTGTGCTTTCATGGGTGTCTTGCCCGCTCTGGCGGCGGCTTAGAGAATTATATATATAGATTGGAATCCTTACTTATTTTTAACATGAATATTCAAACCCTAATTTTATATAATTTGACAACCCTATTATAAATGCAACATTACATGAAAAGTATTTTAAAACTGATAAGATCATAGTCTTAGCAGCTTTATTCTCTGGGTAAGGATTAACTTGCTTGATATTTGATGAAATCCGTAATTTAAGTTCAGTTTTGAAGTTGATTAGCCTAAAATGAAACATCATATCAGCATTGCCATATAAATGTAAAACTACTGAAGAAAACTCTTTTCTTTGTTTCATTGTATATTTTTTTTTCTTGTTATTAAAACTCGTCTTCTTTCCACAGGCTCATTTTCTTTTTCTGTCTTATCTGGAAAAGTTATGTTCAGAGATATTTATTTAATCAATGAAGATATGTCTGTCAGGTAAGTATGTCTATGTGTGAATATTTTAAAATTAATGCCCGTCTACAAAATATTCTACAATCAGTAACTCACATTGTGTAGTATTTTGTTTTAATTATGTTTTGCAAGTTATACTACAGTAAAAAAATACCAGTTGACTCATGTACACTGCAAAGTCATTAGTAAAACTCGTAATGAGACCTTCTTTTCCAAAATACTAATATTAATTAAAGTTGTTCATCCTTAAGAAAGGAATCTGTATAATAATAGTTTTACTTGGTCCCATAATAGAAAAAACCCAACATTTTTGGATATGCTGATTGAGCACCCATATATTCAATGTTCATTTTTTTTGGAATATTTTTACCTTTCTAGTACTATAAGAAGTTTTGTTTTGTTGTTTTTTTTTTTGTTTTTTTATGACAGACAGGGGAAAGATTACTTTTGCAATTAAGGCTGAATCCTCTTTGAATTAGGCAAATAAACTTGCGTTATTTATCCACTGAGTGAAATATTTATAACATTCTTAACCCATGTCCTGGAGACCCATTTTTTACAGTGTATTACATTGCTACATGAGGAGATTCTTGCCTAAAATTTATCCATCCATCCATTTTCCAACCCGCTGAATCCAAACACAGGGTCACGGGGGTCTGCTGGAGCCAATCCCAGCCAACACAGGGCACAAGGCAGGAAACAATCCTGGGCAGGGTGCCAACCCACCGCAGGGCACACACAAACACATCCACACACCAAGCACACACTAGGGCCAATTTAGAATCGCCAATCCACCTAACCTGCATGTCTTTGGACTGTGGGAGGAAACCGGAGTGCCCGGAGGAAACCCACGCAGACACGGGGAGAACATGCAAACTCCACGCAGGGAGGACCCGGGAAGCGAACCCGGATCCCCAGATCACCCAACTGCGAGGCAGCAGCGCTACCCACTGCGCCACCGTGCCGCCCTGCCTAAAATTTATACTTTTTACAATTAAACTGAATAAAATATTTGTTTTTACTTCACAGCATACACAGTCAAAACCAAAAAATTAAAACCATTTATTTGTTTATTTACTTTCTTTACTAACTTCCTTTCTGTTGACACCTGGGACTGTTAATTGTAACAGATTTTGCCTTTTAATAAAACAGGTGGGTAGCGCTGCTGCCTCGCAGTTGGGAGACCTGGGGACCTGGGTTCGCTTCCCAGGTCCTCCCTGTGTGGAGTTTGCATGTTCTCCCCGTGTCTGCGTGGGTTTCCTCCGGGTGCTCCGGTTTCCTCCCACAGTCCAAAGACATGCAGGTTAGGTGGATTGGCGATTCTAAATTGGCCCTAGTGTGTGCTTGGTGTGTGGGTGTGTTTGTGTGTGTGTCCTGCGGTGGTTTGGCACCCTGCCCGGGATTGGTTCCTGCCTTGTGCCCTGTGTTGGCTGGGATTGGCTCCAGGAGACCCCCATGACCCTGTGTTCAGATTCATCGGGTTGGATAATGGATGGATGGATGGATGGATAAAACAGGTTTACACTTCAGTGTTTCCAAGGAAAGAGACAAAATGAAACTGTCTGTGAATTTATTTGAAAAGGTCCAATAACAGATTGATAATTCATGTGAAAAAAATTATAGAGAAGGGGTAAACTTAATTATAAACGGCTTCCACAGTTTAGAACGTGCTATTATTTATTTAGTACTGGAGGGGTGTTTTGACAATGTTGGTTCAGAGATTTGTCCATTTATTTAAACTCAAGCACTTTTGGGATTGCTGCCCAAAAATGTGAATTTTCCAGTACATAAACAAGACATTTCATGACAACACCCTGGAATGTTTTTTTTGGCTCAATCTGTCTGATATCATTTTACCAAGTTTAGGTGTCATATTCCGTACCATTTCAAAGTTATACTGTGGAATGTTTTTTTCTTGTTTAAAAACATGTACAGTCTCTCAAAACAAGTATTGCAGTTGTAGTTGTATATTATTTATTTATTTAAGAAAAAACTCTACATACAATCAAACATACACACACACACAGTATGTTTCACTCTGAAGCAACAAGTAAACAATTTCTAGGTAAGTACTGTATGTATAAGTACATATCCATCCAAACCTTTACCTTCAAAATGATTTTTCATGCCAGTACTTTAAATAATTTCTCTTTACAACTATATCCAGAGAAGCATTTTGTGTTGCAATTCACACATCCTCTCCTGCCTTCTCTTGCAGGTGGTCTATAAATGTTTAGTATGTTTTTATTTATTTATTTTGTTGTTCTTGGTTTTTTTTTTTGCCACATTTCACATCTGAAATTAATTTCTCCCAGGCCTTGGTTTCAGGCAGGGGACAATGCCTTTTCTAGGTGTACTGCAGGAAACAGCCCCGGACAGGGACCCCCAGAGCTGGTTACATACCACATACACACACCTAAAACAGTATTTCTCAGCCACTTTTGGGTTGCAAGCAAATGAGAGTTGTTCATGGTATAATCCCACCAGTATATAGATTGACAGCACCTTGCAGTATATTTTATCCCATGTCTAATTGTGCTTGCTTCAACCTCCACCCTCCCCAAAAGGCTAGTCTACAGTTTTGAGTGTAATGGTGTGTAAAGATGATCTGTCACACAAGTGATTTATTTCCTGCGTATTATGCACAAATGTGAAATGTATTGATGTCTATAATTGGTCAGTTGTACTAAATTACAGGAACGGTGTTCTTTCACATTCTCCAGTGGTAATGATCCTTTCATCGTAGGTGAGATCTTTGATAAAAGCAGATTCACTCAGCTGTGATGTGCTGCTTGCCTTGGCATATATGTGTTCAAGTCATATATTTTAATAATGAAAGAGAGCATCCAAAATGGAAACTTATGATTTTTTATAATTGACATTTGGGTTTATTGCAATGTATACAAACAACTTTGAAATTTGGTTGTGTCCCTTTTGCATAAGTGATTAAATTCTATCATCCGATCTGTAAAATACTGGTAGCCTAAAATTCTTTCTCTCTGTCCTTTCATAATATCTCACTTTATGCAGTGCTTAAATAATATATATTATTAGAAGAATAAGTTCCTTAAAATTGTTTGTCCTTCCATTTACTATTGTATTTCTTTAACGTTTTAGAATTCAAGATGGGTTTCTCATATTTCGTTGGTGGAAGATGTATAATCCCAAACAAAAGCTACATGGTAAGCAATAAGCATCAATACCTCTCCCCACCCCCCTTTCAATTAAGGTGTTTTAGTGTGTAAGTTTTAATAGACCAACAGATTTGAACTTTATCACTATTTGCTAAATGATACACTTATTTACAGAGATGTATATTGAGTTATGAAACCTGATACTTGCGTAAAGATTTGGTGTAACATATTATAGATGTAATTCTTTTTCATCTAAAGAGGGTTTAAAAATTAGTTAATTGGAATATTCTTCCTCAGCATGAGAACAAAGAGGCTGTAAGTTAACTTTAAAAAGAATCCATTAAACAATTGTTTAAAATAAGACAGTTAAATTATATGAAAATAACGCAATAGGATAACTGAACCTCTAGCCACAGTGAGTTCACAATTAAAGTATATTTACCTTACAATACCAAAAATGTAATTTTCTCAGTTAAGATGCTAACTCTGGTTACATGCACTGAACTAAAAAGTGGAAGAAAGAACTAGTTCTTTATCTGTCTTTCATTGATTCAGCTGTGTCCTCACTTTTCTTAGTTATTTTTATTTACTCTCTTCCTGAGGCCTGCTAGCTTTTATTGTTGATGTAATTACTATGCTTTAAAGTTAAGTGTGACATTTTACAAATATTTATCTTGTTTTACTTCAGTTAATACTTTTTTGTTTTTATGCTTTGTAGCATTTTGGATTTAATAAAAGCATGTTATAAACAAAAATTAATAAGGATGCAATTCTTTGCTCTCCTACTCACTCTGTGCTCAGTCTGTTTTCCAAACTGAGGTTAGGCCATAGTTATTCTAGTATCAAGACCTTGTGGTTCAAAAACATTTTTTTTTACCCTTCAGCAGTCTATCCTCTCAATTATATCGTCATTGTTGGAATAAATAAACTGCACAATAACATTCATTAAACATCCAACAATATGATACCTAGTAATATAAGTGTTTTGTTCTCTATTTGTACTATATTGCACTTTTTTTGTTGTATTCTATACGGGTGTCCTGTACTTTGTTTCATGTACTTGAGTAGAAAAAATGATTTCCTTTGTACATCTGTACAAAAGGCAAATAAAGAATTTCAATCTCAGTTATTATTAACTGGTAAGTGAAAGACTTAATTAATGTTAACATAAGACATATTTTCAAAATAGCCCCAAAATTTGAAACCGTTCTAAAGCAATGAAGAATATCCTCTTCACAACTGTGTTCTCTGAACTATTTTAAAGACTTAATTGTATAATCCAACATTTCCCAAACTGTACTTAGTGTTACGTGAGGCAAGAACGAGTACTCTGTGAAAAATTGAAATTAACAATTAAAAAAAATTAAAAGGTGAATATGAATTTGCATATATAGGTGTGTATATTTTGTGCTTTATTTGATTTTTGTATTGCAGTTTTTTACTTTAGTTTTGGTGATTTGGGTAATCTATAATTAATTATATTATGAATCCTTAAAAATATAGACATTCATTTTTTTTCTTTGTTTTAATCTGAAAGGTATCTTCATTTCAGCAATATGTATAAAAAAGCCTATGTTGCCAATTGTAACTGTACTCCTTCAACATGACAGTGGTTATGTTGTTTCTCTCTGTGAACTCTGTCCATGTGAGGTTTTACTGCTGACTGCTACAAGAACTGTCCATTGGCACACAGCCAATGATATTGCATGTGTTTTTAGCTCAGTTCAATTGCTTGAAATGAAATAGTTGCGTGATGTGAGCTGTCTTCATAATTACGAAATTACTCCTGTAGCAGTGAAGAAAATAGTAAGTTTAATACATAATTAAATGTGATTACTTGCATAAATGTTTATTTTGATATTTTCAGTATTTCAAAATGTTAGCTACTAAAACAACTGACCATGGATTTGTAACTGAAAAAAGCCACTTTTGAAATAAGAAGGAGGTACTTCTAATAGTACATCTACGGTTGATAAAACCAAAGTTAATATTGTCACTTCCTCCCTTACAGACAAGAAGAAACAACTGCAATCTTTTATTCCTCAAAAACCAACAGTGAAAAAAACAGATTCAAACTTGACTTTTGGCTTTACATGTTTTATTGGCTGACTAAAAAGATTACAATATGCAAGCTTTCGAGGCAACTCAGGCCCCTTCTTCAGGCAAGATGGCCTGAGTTGCCTCGAAAGCTTGCATATTGTAATCTTTTTAGTTAGCTAATAAAAGGTGTCATTTTGCTTGGCTTTTCTCTACATTCATAATGGCTAACACGGTACAAAACCCTAGTACCACTTTCTTTACATGTGTTAGAGTTAAAGATTCTGTTGAGGCAGTGTGTCATGTAAAATAAGATACTAGTAGTTTTTTTTTTGTCTCCTGCTATACGTTGTTGGCACTTGGTAACCAATCATGCTGAACACAAAGAAAAAAGATTAAAGTTTTTCTAAGAAGCTTTGGGACTCATTGGAAAATTCTAAACTTTCAATGCTTATATAGTACTTGCTAAATCTGACAATGAAAAAGCGATGATGGTATCCTTTCGTGCAAGTTAACATATTGTGCTTAACACTTGAAACTCTTATTAAGCCTTGTGCAAAAAAATATTGCAGCATGAAGGTTAAATGAGCTGTCTTATCAAAAAGTAGATGCAGCACAATTGTCAAATACTGTTGCATGCCATATTAAAGAAATTTCTGACATCATAGAAAAAGAGCTATTTTCTTGAATAAAACTTTACAGTGAATACAAGAGAAACATCTGACAGTTTTTTTAGCACAAGATATCAAATTTCATCCTTCAGTAAGAAACTAGACTTGATATCTTTGGAGGAGTAAAATAATTTTGACTGCTTCTCTATTTTGATTTTGGTAAAAATAAATGCTATAGTTTATGAAGAAATTCCTAGTGCTATTTTACATCACATACATGATTTGCAATCGCCTCTTTTGCAATATTTTCCCCAAACCCAATGAAAATAATTTATAGTTATAGCTTAGCCCGTCGACTTCACTGCAAATAATTATGAAAGCCTAATTGATTTATTGGTAACTCTAATATGAAAGAAAAGTATAAGAAACATTTCATAATTTCTAGGCTTGCTTAAAATGAGAATTCCACAATGTGTCAAAATGAGTACCGTATTTTTCGCACCATAAGACGCACTTTTTTTTCCCCAAAAGAAGGTTGGAAATGTCTGTGCGTCTTATGGTGCGAATATTGCATCACAGACCATGATGTGTAATACCTGACAAAAGTCGACATCCAGGGCTAGAGGGCGACAAAACTCACTGTTACATTACAGGCATTCCCTCTGTGCTTGGAGGAATGTTAGACTCATTGACTCGGCATCTAATCCTTGCGTGTGCGTGAGTTGCGAAATCTAAACAAATATAAACAAAGGCAAGATAGCGTCTACATCTCATGAGGGAGCGAAGCGCATTATCACTGAGTTGGACTCTGGACTCGATAGATTACCAGCCGCTGGACTACTTCAGGCTGTTCTTTCCTGAAGCTGCCTTTCAGCTACTGTCAGACGAGACAAACAGGTATGCAGAGCAATTTTTTGAATCGAGGGCTGTGCTTGCACCGCATTCTCATTTTTCAAACTGGAAACCCACAACAAAACACGAGATGAAGGGCTTTGTGGCATTACAAATATAGATGGGACTAGACTGGCGATATAACTTCAGGGAGCATTGGTCCAAACGTGCTTTGTCCCCTGGTGGCTTTGGACAGGTTATGTCGCGTGATGATAGGTACGTGATGCTGCAAAGTGATTGTGAGCAACTGAGCTTAATAAATTCTGACACTAGCGATGAGGAGTTCTTGGGGTTTCCATAAAACTAGAAGAATGCTTGAACCTTAAAGTCTCTCCTTATTTGTTAATGACAGTGATGATGTTTCTTAATACCGCTGTTGAATTTACATGGTTGAAATATTATTCTGCTATATTTTATTAAACATATTAGTGCACCATTTGGTTCAGAATATTTTTTTTCTTGTTTTCCTCCTCTAAACCTAGGTGCGTCTAATGGTCAGGTGCGTCTTATGGTGCAAAAAATACGGTAATTCAAGTATAACTTTCTTTTACCATGACTTACTTGTGTGACACTGGATATTCATAAGCTGCAACTAGTGATGAGCAAACCCTGCTAAATTTGCTCACCTCAAGTTCGGCAAAATCACAAAGTGTTTGCAAACTTCACCAAACTCCGAGAAATACATTGAAGTCAATGGGGAAGGAGGAACTCAACTAGTTTTAAGTGGATTATAATGATTCAGTAGTGCAAACGAATTCAACCCGTACCGAGAGAAAGAAGAGCCAAGAGCATGAGCAAAAGAGATGGGGATGAAGGTAAATGTCCTTTACCCCAATATGAATGCTTATTCTAAGATTGTATTAATTAAATCTTTCCATATTTTAAAAACATTTTAAACAGATATTCTAAGCAATACATTTTTTTTCAATTTCAAATATTATAGAACATCTGTTAATGTGGTAGAAATCAATATCTTAAGTAAAGAAAGATACTTATCCTCTACTCGAGGAAGTTTGATTAAACCTTTTTGAATCATTTCAGTCATTACTCCTCCGCAAATGCCTTAGAGGGAACATCTATCACAGCAGACTACAGTATACAGCATGCTCAGGATGATGAAAATATTAAGTGTATAGGTCTATTTTATAAGCAACTGAATTTCCATAAGTGTCAATCAATACATACATTTAACTCTAGTTGGTTCATAGGCCTACACCTAAATGACTCATATAAATACCTGTGTGTGTGCGTGTGTGTGTGTGGAGCGGTTTGCTCTGCTCACACTCAACCATGTCCATGGGAGTTGGTGTGAATTCTGTGGAAGATGTAGAAGCTTATACAATTATTAGTTCCACCAGGTGAGATGGAGCATGCATGCATTTTTACATTTTTTCTGGTGCTTGCATGCAACTTGCTTCACATTCATCCCAAGCAGACAAACTCAGCTTTGTGGTACATGCATGTTGTACTTTCACACAATTAGCTACCATACATTTGCTTGAGACAAGTTCCAGCCTGTCCTGCTCAATTTGTGACACAGCTGCACTCTAGCGCTATATAAATGTAATGAATTATTATTATTATTATTACTACACGTCCATCTTGGACAACATACAACCTGTCCCTGCCACTTAGCTGACACTTCTGCAAGTTCACCAATATAGTAAGATTGCTTGGGAGTCTTCGGGTTGTTTTTTGTCCCAAAGACCACACACAGCTAGTTTTATTATATTCTGGTTATTCTTACACCCTTTTAGCCACCACCCATGAAATTTCTGTGTATGTAACAGGCGTCCATTCTGATTGTTTACAGGAAATCTGCTGATTTCTTAGTCATCTCTTAGTACATTTTGTGTATTACACCTTTATCTTTGTTGTTCACTTGGTTTCTGACATTTACAGGTATTAACCCTTCATACTGTGTCTTTAAGATAAATGCTATGTTACCCTAAAATTATTCTCTCACATTACCCACTGACTTAAGGTTAGGATTCTCAAAGTCTACACAATATTAGCGTGATTTAGGCTATTACAATCAATTTTTAGGCTGTTATAGGTTATTGGTGTAGGCTATTGCAATCAATGTGTCCTTTTCCACTTAAGTCCATCTGGATGTACACCCAACACAGCTGTTAATGAGTTAGGAGTGATTGTGACAACAAGGCTGTTTGATAAGTGTTCAAATATTTTTGTCCAAGACTGTTAATTTTGTACACTCCCACAACTTGTGGGCCAGTGAACTGGACTACAGGGCTCGCAGGTTGGATCTTGCCCAGGATACATTTTGGACAATTATAAACTTGATGGAGGTGATCGATGAATAATCTTTAAGTTGAATTATTTAATGCTTTGGGCATACAGATCTAGAGTGTATTCTATGCATGACAGCTTTCCACTCCTTTTCTGAAATATTAATTGAAGGGTCCTTTTTCTACTGTATGCTAGGATCATGCAATGGTCTTAAGTGTCCTGAGGGCTAGGGTAAAGTCTGCCAGCTATGCTGGACCGATTTATTGTGGTCAATGATCTGATCTGCGAGGCAGCAGTTGCTAACCACTACGCCACCATGCCTTGAACAATGAAAGATGCAAATGGAACAAATACCAAAAACAAAATAAAAGAAACTGCCAGAAACTACAAATAAGTAAATAAAATATAGATCATTCCATTCACAAATTCTAATATCGGGGGACACATTTCCTGTGCCCTGAACCTACAACATGGGACTGGCTTGTGGGCCCTGGTAAAGCGGAAATGTCTTTTTTCATTTCCCATGTTTCTCTGCAGATGATTCACACTTTCTTCTTGCATCAAGAAGAAAATGCCTAGTAAATAGTAATAATTTTTTGTTTTTAAGATTTCACAGTGTGTCTTGTGTTTTCTGATTGGAGTGGTGGCTCCTTTAAGGCTTTATTTTAAGATCATTACTGGGCACATGTCTAATTTGTAGGCATAGTTAGCCATGTTGTACTTTGTACAGGGATCAGTGTTATACACTAACAATCAAAATTAGGGAAAAAGTTTCATTGTTGTAATTTACAAAGTGCACTGCTTTTCTGAATTGAATGTTACTGTATTTCAACATGAATAGAAGAGGCTGTACGAGATTGTAATCATATTTCATCAGTGAGAACTGACCCACATCACTAAATTAAAGATTCAAACAAGATAACTGAAGGGATCGAAATTAGACAAGTTTTACTAGTTTAAAGCTGGTTCTAATTTGGCAATATATTGAAATACAGTGATCCCTCGCTATATCGCGCTTCGCCTTTCGCGGCTTCACTCCATCGCGGATTTTATATGTAAGCATATTTAAATATATATCGCGGATTTTTCGCTGCTTCGCGGGTTTCTGCGGACAATGGGTCTTTTAATTTCTGGTACATGCTTCCTCAGTTGGTTTGCCCAGTTGATTTCATACAAGGGACGCTATTGGCAGATGGCTGAGAAGCTACCCAACTTACTTTCTCTCTCTCTCTCTCTTGCGCTGACGTAGGGGGGTGTGAGCAGGGGGACTGTTCGCACACCTAGACGATAGGGACTTTGCTACCTTCTGTGTGCAGCTGCTTCCTGAAGGACATGCTGCATGGTGCTTCACATACTTAAAAGCTCAAAGGGCACGTATTGATTTTTGACTTTGTTTTTCTGTGGCTCTCTCTCTCTCTCCCTGCTCCTGACGGAGGGGGTATGAGCTGCCGCCTTCAACAGCTTTGTACCGGCGGAAAGCCAAAAAGCCCTATTGATTTTTTTTTTTTTTGACTGCTTGCTTTGTTCTCTCTCTCCTGACGCACACTCCTTTGAAAAGGAAGATATGTTTGCATTCGTTTAATTGTGAGACAGAACTGTCATCTCTGTCTTGTCATGGAGCACAGTTTAAACTTTTGAAAAAGAGACAAATGTTTGTTTGCAGTGTTTGAATAACGTTCCTGTCTCTCTACAACCTCCTGTGTTTCTACGCAAATCTGTGACCCAAGCATGACAATATAAAAATAACCATATAAACATATGGTTTCTACTTCGCGGATTTTCTTATTTCGCGGGTGGCTCTGGAACGCAACCCCCGCGATGGAGGAGGGATTACTGTACCATGCAACGGCAACTGATTATTCAACATTGGTAGGCGTTTTTGCACGATAGTGAACTGCTATAGGGTAACTGAAACACTGCAACTTCAGGTTGTTTAGATGAAGACTGATGGGATAACCCCCATTGGAAAAGAAGCTAGATGTTCCAAGAGGTTAATTTCTGGAATATTAAAACTATATAAAGAAACAAAGCAATTCAAGTCCTGAAAAATGTCCTGCCATCCTTCTGAAACAAGTACACAAGAAAATAGAAGCCTCTTGTCAGCAAGAAGAATAAAAAAAGCTAGACTAGCCTTTGCTGAATAGCATGTTGTGTGGACTGAGGAGAACTGGTCCAAAGTTCAGTGATGAAAACCACTTTAATTTAGTTGGTTCAGATGAGAAACATTAAGTTTGTTGTTAAGTTGGGACAAGAGTGATCCCAAGGTGTGCAAAAAAGTAAAGTTTGGAGGATGAAGTGTTGTGGTGTGGGATATGTTCTCTGCAGCAGGAATTGTGCCTCTCATACAGCTGCATAGCAAGGTGAATGGCAATGTATATCTTAACCTCCTTTGGCAACATGTGGGTCCATCCCTGCAAGCATCAGCCAATCAGCCAGTCATTTGTATGCATAATAATGCTCCTTGGCACTCTGCAAAATGGGTGAAGCAATTCTTAGAAGTAGGGAATATCAAAGTGATAAAATGGGCAGCCCAGTGTCCTGATCTGAACCCAATTGGGAATCACTGAAAGATAATTGGTGTTGAAGTAGTGCTGGGCGGTATGACTATACTGGTTTCACGGTATTGGACAGTATTTTTTTCCCATGCATGATTGGATGTTAACCACATTTTCAACTGCAAAAACTGGCTACTGGCTAAGAATAACCAATTTCACTGTCATGAGAATTGTACATTGTACAAAAAACATTTTAATGTGCACACAAGTATTAATACAGGTTTGCATGGCCTCATAAAGTGATAATTTTCCAGGGGATGGCACTAATGAAGAGAATCACATTGCATGACAGATGCAGTCAAAATATTGAGCCTTTTTATTGAACAAATTTTGCAAACAACTTAAACTAAAATTTTTACAACATATTTTCAACCATCCAGAGAGGCATTTAAACTTAGTAATATATCCAGAGATGCTTGTCAAAAATTGTACTGTACTGAACATGTCTTAGAAAAGGAATAAACAGTAAATATTTTTTGTAAACCAACTACACTTTGTTAATTTTAACAAACTCTACCCACTGACACATTAAAGTGACTTTTTAAACAACTTTACCATCATTAAACTGCATAATATTTAAACTAAAAAATAATAACAATAACATTAGTCAACTAATAGTAATAATACTATTACTTCCAAGACTTCAAGCCCAGGTGTATTACACAGTATTCACCAAATTAAAATAAAATAAAACAAGTGCATGTGATGACAAGTGATGACAGCTTTACCAACTGAACCATCATTAAGGCAAACTGCATTAATATGGACCTTGCTTCAAGCTAAGCTATATACATAAATATCAAAAGTGCAACTTGCATTTATAATACTATTTATGGTATAGCCCTACGGAAGCGTATTAGGGCCACGGTGAAGAAAAAAAAATATGGACACAGTGAAGGGAAAAAAAAACAAACTATATGTCGAGAATAAAGTCGACATGTTGACTTTATTCCCGACATTTTCATTTTAATCTCGTAGTTTATTTTGTCATTAAAGTAGAATGTCGTGAACTAAACTTCATCCTAAAATCAATGTTTAATTTACTAGATTTTCATGATGAAATGCATTAAAGCAGGTATTAAACATGCACGGTAGTGCTGCTCCTTCGCAGTAAGGGGTCCTCAGGTGTACGTTCAGTGTGGATAATTTTATGGCAGGTGTGACGAGGCTAAAAAAACTGGATGTATGAATTGGGTATTGCACAAGTTTAACTTAACTACTGTGTAAAAATTGGGTTCGTGATCTGGTGGTCGGAGACACGAACACAGAATTCAATGGATGTTCTTCTGAGTGGGCTTTCTTTATTGCATGCGTGCTGTGCTGTCTCTGACTGACATACCAAACCCTCAGTTCCTATTCTTCCTTTTTCTTTCTCCACATAACCAATCACCACACAATAAACGTCTTTGTGAAATTAAAACTAGTTATAAACTTAGACCACGGAGTGTTCAGAACTTAAAAAAAATCTTTGTTATATATGTTTAATTATGCCATCTATTCAGGGTTGCACCCATCCCAGCAAGCATTGTGTGCGAGGCAGGAGCAAATCCTGAGCAGAGCGCCAGCACATTGCAGGGTGAATACGAGCAATACATACACTAGCAGGGTCAATATAGCATAACAAAACCCAACATCCTACGGGGGTTTGAGAAAATCTAGTAAATTAAATATTCATTTTAAGATGAAGTTTAGTTTATGATGTTCTACTTTAATGACAAATTATGAGAAAAAGTCAACATGTCTACTTTAATCTTGACATAAATGGCGAGAATAAAGTAGAAATATCGAGAATAAATTCAACATGACTTTATTCTCGTCATAAGCATCGAGATTAAAGTGGAAATGTTGAGAATAAATTCAGTACCCAGGTACATTACACAGTATTGGAAAAAAAAATAAAACAAGTACAACTTGGCTTGCAGTATTATCCAGTAGTATAGAAACAGTATTCACACATTTGAACATAATGGTCCACATCTGACCTTTTAAAACCAAAGTATCTCCAGACAACAGACACGGCTCCTTTTTTCGGCAAAAGTTCTTCTATGTCATCATTTTCAACTTTATCGTCAGCTACAGCTTCAGTTTCAGAATGTTCTCTGTCCATTTTCACCGTTCAATACCTCCATTAATGCATGTACTCCGTTGCATGCCTGTTTAGCGGTGCAGCAGTGAAAAAGGTCCCCCCCTTAAACAGTTTCCCACTGCGCCACGTTCTGAACGTTGTTTAGGCTATTTAAACTGGTGTCGCGGAATAAAAAAAAATCCATATCACAACAAAAATAAAAAACGGTTTTTGGTATGAACTGGTATACCGCCCAGCGCTATGTTGAAGTTAAGGGAACGAAACCACTGCAGTTACTGAATTTTGGAAGAAGCTGGAATAACATCAAGCCAGAGAAGTGTAAGAAACTGGTCTTGTCTTGTGGGCGCAGATGTACCCATGTCATTAAAAGCAAAGGCATCTACATATCCTACTAAATTTTGAAAGCTATAATTGTTAAAAGCCATTGACGGAATTATATTTTCAGGCTTCTTTTGCAATACAGTTGTAACAGTTCTTTAATTGCGATCACTGTAGTTTTCCAAAATTAAATAGTTTTGTTGAACGATTTTTTTTTTTTCCCCTTTGGTTATTTTTTTTAAAACATTGTAGTAGAACAGTAATCATACCTATTGAGCTCTTTGATGGTTAAAGTATATCTCAGTAGTTGAAGATGCCATTTCTTTATCACCTTGTGTTCATGCATCCCAGCAATGATAACGTCGGCAATGATCTTAAAGTAGGCATATGTGAAAATTCAGCATATAGCTTATACACCTCTGTGTCATGTTGGCCTTTCAAAGAATCATGAGACACTTTGTTGAAATAGTTTGCCTAAGCCTGCTGCATGGCAGATTTCCAAGAAAATATCCAATGAACAAGATCACTGGCGAACACTGCATATTAGTGATGAAAACTGCTTTTGCGAATCTTGCCAATGAAGTATAGGAATAGATTTGATGCTACAGCAGATATGAAGATTGTTTCCCTTTTTAAAAAAATATAATTATAATATTTTATTTTAAGAAAATAACAACCCATATGATCAAGACTTTTACAATAAAGAAAATAATTCTGGTTCTTCCTAGTATGTAATGTTAATGTGGCCCCTTGAGGCTGGAGCTAGACTATAATGTTTACAAGTTGAATCTTGGCCTGGATACATTTTGGGCAATTTTAAACAAGATAAATGTGCTTGATAAAAGATTTTAAGTTGAATGATTGCTTCTAGCTCCACATGCACAAATCATTCATTCTATGTAAGGCCACCTTCCACTCCACTTCCACCCAGAGATATAAGTGATAGATCCTTTCCCCACCATACCCTGGGATCTTTGAAAGGAAAGGACTTTAAAATGTCTTTATATATTATTTAGATGCTGTCTTAGTCTTCTAGACTGATTAGTATTTCTTCTGGAATAGAAGTGAGTAGAAGGTGAGGAAAGTTGGACAGGTTCACTTTAGCAAAATTTCTGATTTGAAAGTAGTAGAAAAATTGTGTTGATGGGAAGTTAAATTTGAAGCATAATTGTTCATAAGATGCAAAGACATTAACTATGTACAATTTTCTAAGCATTTTAATCCGGTTGTTTTCCAAAGATTAAATACTGTGTAGGTTTGAGGGGGTAGAAAAAGGTGATTATCATGTAGAGATGCAACAGATAAAAGCTTCTCTTCCTTAAAGTGCTACCCGCATTGGTTACATATTCTGAGTGATTGATTGGACAATTGAATTATTAGTATAATAATGATAATTTGTATTTACTAGGGCATATAAAGAAGTACAGCAAGATTTTATTTCTATTGTAGACCTGGCTTGTGTATATTAATCAATTTGTGTCAATTTCCAGTTCTTTATAGCTTGTATATTTACCACCCAGTATTAAAATTGAAAGTTTGGTAGTGCCCTGCCTCCTTCTGCTTTAGGTTGTTTGAAAGTTGCCCTTTGGTTGTGTGGATGTTTAGAATTCCAAATAAACAAGGTTAGAATTGAGTCTAATTTCTTAACGAATGATTTGTTAATGTATATCGGGATGTTATGAAATTGAAAAAGAAGCTTGGGAAAGATGTTCATCTTGGCAGTATTGATTCTCCCTGCTAATGTGAGATGTAGGGTAGACCATCTGTTCATATCTTGTTTAATTTTTTTCCATTCTGATAGCAACATTTTGTAGAAAAAAGATATTTGTGTTTACTTGTGATGTTTACCCCTAGATATTTAAACTGATATGCTAAAATAAATGGGTAGGTGTCAAGTCTAATATTGCGTGCTAGAAAGTTCACTAGAAGTCCAGTTATCTTTTGAAATTCTGCTAGAGCATTAAGGACCTCTGGTAAAGAAGTTTGTGGGTCTGATTCATACAGTACCGTATCATCTGCATATAGTGATATTTTATGTTTAAGTCCCTTTGTGGTAGTCCCCTTTATTTCTGATGCATTTTGAAAGTGAATAGCCAATGGCTCATTGGCAACTGCAAAAACAAATAGTGATAAGGGGCATCCTTGTCGAGTACCACGTTCTAGTTTGAAATAGTTTGAAGTAATGTTAATACAAACCAAGGCTTCTGGACTGGTATAAAGTACTTTTATCCAAGCACATATATTTGGGCAAGCCTAAATTTCTGCAATATGGTGAATAGGTAGTCCTATTCAACTATGTCAAATGCTTTTCTGCGTCCAAAGATTTGAATTAAATTAGTGTATATTATAAGTGAGTATAAACAAACATTGAAGATTATAAGCCCAGTGTCTGCCTTTCATAAATCCGGTTTGGTCTTGTGATATTACAGAAGGAAGCACTTTTTCAGTCATTCGGGGTAGAACTTTAGTGAGTATCTTAACATCATTATTCAGAAATGAAATTGGTCTTTATGATTCTTGGCACAAAGTTTAAGGTAGGATGTTCTTCTATAACATTGCTAATAATAGTGGAGCTACCTTATTTGAATTTTTTTAATGAAATTCTACTGGTTGTTCGTCAGGGCCTGCTGCTTTCCCACTTTGGAGTGATTTTATAGCGTCCAGTAAATCTGAGAGTGGTATAAGTATGTTCAGCTCTTCTGCACTAAGTGTGTCTAGCTGTGGTTTTTGTAATGCATCAAAAAAGCTGATTGTGTCTTATGTTAGGTTGCAAAACCTGTCTTCTCCTATAAAGTGCTTCATTTTGAGACCTGGTGTATTCTTAATCTGTTCTGGTAATTTTGCTGTTTAACTCGGATGCCTTCTTGGCTACCAATTTATTTTTGTGGGAAAGAGATGAAATAATCTGTCCTCTTAAAAAAGCCTTCAGTATTTCCCAGATTATTTCTTCAGAGACCTCTGAGGATCCATTTGTCTCTTGAAAGAATTTTCTTGGAGATTAATCCTGTGCAGTTCAATTCAACTATTGATATGGGGTTTCCAGCTGTAAAATGAGTGTGCGAGGCATAGTGATTTAAGCTCCATGTGTGACTTTTTTTTTTTTTTTTTTGTAGTTTTAGATGTTATCTCCACTGTAGTTGAAGACCTATCAAGGTCCGGATTTAAAACACAAAGTCTCTGGCCATTATAATTTTATGAGTGTTCATATATGCAAATACATTTTGGATTAAATGTCTATCATCCACATTAGGTGTGTGGATATTTAACAAAATTACGTTAGTTTTAAATAAATTACCCATCATCATGCCATTTCATCCTTCAGGATCACATACTGCTTCTGATGCTACAAATGCAATTGTTTTATGTATTAACATGTATTCTTTGTATAGTTGTAGTGAAAAATTTTGCCAATCCAATCTCTTTCTAACTGAAACTGGACCTTTATTTTTTAAGCGAGTCTCCTGTAAAAAAAATCTTATTATTAGGGATGGGCATCCTTAAGATTTTATTGATGTTGATATTGATACCGATTCTGCTTATCAATACTGTTATTGATACTCCCCATAATAATATGGGTAGACAATGTGTCTCTTAAGGTGGGGTTGATAACTGTCATCATCTCCATACAGTTGAAAAAAATGTAAACTTTTTACAGCTAAAATAACTGATTTTGTTCATTTTTACATTGTTATTTTAACACCCCACAGCTGTTAGTGAGAGAGAGAGAGAGCTGACCTGAGTACAGTTTTTTTTTCTTTTCAAATAATCTAATTCTGACCTCCTTGTTATACTGTCATTCTCAGCACTATCTTTTAATGAACAAACCTGTGTTAATAATCTAATGAACTAATTAATAATCTAAAGCTTAATAATCTACCCACATTCCATGACAAAAAAATACACTAACATTTTAACCATTTAACTCAATTGCACCCCTCATTACTAAACCACATGTAATAAAACTTTAGTCACATGTTAAATTTCTGTACTCTTTCACTTTAAGTCTCAGCTAGTTATTATCAAAAACATACAAGAACTCAATTGTTTAGTTTAACTGTATGAACTACTATTTACATACTGTATATACATCCCACATCCCATACAAAATCATAAAGTCTGTAGATTTTAGTCCAGGAAAACAATTTTAGTGTTTACCCATCAGTTCTTTCTCTGAAAGCATAAAGAGAGGAAAAAAAGTAAAATCCCCTTATTGATCTTAAGCCAGCAAAAAAAAAAAACTAATAGGAAAAAAAAAATATATAAATGGTACAACACATAAACTTTGCAAGCCTGGCACTTGCGATTGTGGTGTTACTTGGTGACTGACTTCTTGGCTTTAATAGAGCATACAAAAATTGCTCGTTTCCAGCAGAAGCAAGCCAACACTCATGTCCGTCATGGCAAGTGTCACATCGGCTGCAATTGTTGGTCAGATGCAGCAACATCTAACATCGACAATGAACTCCAGTGTCTGCTGATACATCCTTTGTTCAGCCTTTCAAGGACGGTGCTCAACAGCTCCAATTGTCCACGGCTCACCTGTTTGCCATTCTTGACACAGTCCATCCAACCATTTTTCCTTCCATTTTTTCTCCCTTTTTTTATTTTCTTCGCCTCTGACCTGTGCCCTCATTGGCTACCACCCAAACCAATAACAAAAATACCAGTGTTTACTTTTAAATAATAATGAATATACAATAATATAATTACATAACTATTTAACAACATTCATAATAAAATAAACTGTTTTAATCCAATTTTAATTATATCATGAACATTGTATTACCATCTCATAATTCAAGTTTTAAAGGTTTACACTTATTATATATCCCTGATTGTCAGGAAAGCTCATTCAAACTTAAGGAAAGTACCATGCATTTGGCATTTTTATGCTATGCTATGCATACTTAAACCGACTTGACTCCACTGTGGTGAAGGGCTGCATATCTTTCACAATAAACTTTGCAATAGCCCTGTGACATTCCTTTTGTTTTTTCCTAAATCATTTGTCCTCGTCGAGCGATGGAGAACGGGGTGGATCTGAATGCTGGTGTCCATTGATTAAGGTTGCTGCTGCTGCTTGAGTGACGCTGCCTGAACACAAATTAAATTCAATGTTCACTTTATGTCCTGGGTGAATAACTATAGACTTAATTTTGTAGCGATAACAAGTGTTATCTTCACTTTTCGATGGCTAGTCAGCCTCAGGTTTAGTTTGGCTAATTCCAGCAGCATTGGAGCTTGGGAGGCTGCACTGAGTATGTTTTAGCAGCCTCTTTCTTGAAGCAAACATGCTGCACTGCTTTACATTTATATAATTTTGAACTGGTGTTTCATGAGGTTACTAGTGTTATCCCCTTTACATGCAACTACCTCTTTACATATATTGCATTTAGCTGATTTATCATTATGTTTACTAAAGTGAGCCCACACTTTTGAACACTTTACCCTATCTATCATGATGACTGGAGAGCACAGAATGTAATCATGCAGCTACATAACTGAAATGAGATCATCTGACACCTGCAGTGTTGTCATCATTAGCTGCATTTTTAAATTCCTAACTGTTCCTAATTTTTGAATGTTACAAAAATACAGATAGCAGTACCCTTTTTTGGTATTGACCAGTCTGGAACCAGTACCAATTTAATACCGATTTTCGATACCTTACTTAGCATTTAGGCCTGTTAGGAAGGAGAATACTTTTTTTCTGTTTAGATCATGATTGAGAGCTTTGACATTCTAGCTCACAAAGTTCACTGTTTGGTCAGAGAGACACTGCTTCTGAACTTTTGAGGACATTTTGTAATCTTAAGTAAAGGTAATATGTTGCTTCATTCAATAGCTTTAACCTTGGTATCATATTATTGCCAGGTATTATGGTTAAAGAGCCTATTCTTATGTTTGGCGGTTACAGTTCTTGGGATGAAAATAATAAAATAAATAAGAAGTAACTTGCTCTGATTTTGTCCACCCCAGCCCTCTGCCATTTTGCCTCCCCTAGTGAGGCTAGACCACACTTTATGAAGTCTCTGTCCTCTAACATCCCAAGAGGCAGAGCATGTCCAAAACAAAACAAACACCCAGCAGCGATGTAGAAAGAATTAAAACTGAGGTATCTTATGATAGTACAGTCCAAGTACAATAAACGTAGGGTATGATGTCAAACAGTCCCCTTCAGGAAAAAAAAAATACAAACAAAAAAGTTTAGATATCTTCTAATAGTACAGTCCAGATGCAATAAAACTAGGGTAACACTGTGATGTTAAATAGTCCTGTTAGAAGATTACAGTGATCCCTCGCTATATCGCGCTTCGTCTTTCGCGGCTTCACTCCATCGCGGATTTTAAATGTAAGCATATGTGAATATATATCGCAGATTTTTCACTGCTTCACGGATGTCTGCGGTCTACAGTACGTGTGCTTCCTCAGTTGATTTGCCCATTTGAATTCAAACAAGGGACGCATTTGAATTCAAACAAGGGACGCTATTGGCGGATGGCTGAGAAGCTACCCAATCAGAGCACGCGGTTAAGTTCCTGTGCGCTGCTGATTGGCTCAGCAACGGAGCGCTGCATTAACCAGGAAGTCTAATCTCACTCATTCAGAATTAATGCACGTTACTGCTAATGCTTCAGGATTGCAGAAAAGGTAAAAGTTTTGGATATGTTGAAGGAGGGGAACAGCTACACCGCTGCAGGACACAATTACAGCATCAGTGAGTCCACGATTCTTTTTATTTAAAAAGGAGGAAAAGCATATAAGATCTACGGCCGCAGTGTCCTTTAATCAGGGCGCAAAACGAGTTGCAAGTGGACGTGATAAGGCAGTAGACTGGATGGAATCTGCTTTAGGGATTTGGATTGAAGAGTGATGGAAGAAGAGCAACGGCGGTGCTAAACAGTCGCCTGAAGAGGCTCCTTTAGAAGAGCTGTAACGCTATCCTTTGTTGTGCAGTAAAATTAAACTCATCGTTATCGGACAAGTTGTCGTGTCATTGTTGGTGAATAACCATAATTAATTATTTACGTACAGTACTTATTACATGTACATAGTTTAGTGTCGCTGTACACACATTTTACTGTATACAATTTTTCGTGTATTGTACGTATTTATTGCTGGTGGCCTGTCTGTTGTAATGGCTGTAACGTATTGATATCGGAGATGCTCGATATCTTTAAAATAATATTTAGGTTTTACTGTATGTAAACTGTGTTTACATACATAATTTCAATGAATCTTACCTAATATCTAAGAGAATACAAAGGGATTATGCTGTATAACTGTGCGTGAAATGTTTATAATAGTGTGGGAGAGTTTATAAGGGCTTAAAATATATAAAAATAACCATATAAACATATGGTTTCTACTTCGCGGATTTTGTTATTTCGCGGGTGGCTCTGGAACGCAACCCCCGCGATGGAGGAGGGATTACTGTAAACAATAGTTAATGGTTACAAAAATATGTAAATATATAAATTTAATTAAAGTAACTGAAAAAAAGTGGTCAAGAAGGAAATAGAATGTATAATTATGGCAAATGTTGCATTATAGACAGACCAAGTTGCAAACAGAATCTTCTTTGCATTACCAGGACACAATTTGACTCATGTTCATATTCTGGATGATGTCTGGGTCAGTTTTGTTAGCTTTGTTCTGCTTCTTCAGGAGAACTAAAGATGATGTATTGAACATCAGTAACCTTCTTTCAGTTTGGCTGGAAACAAGAGGCTCTATCTAATTTCAGCTTTGCATAAATGCTGTTTAGTGCTATAGAATGCAGAGCTCTTTCTATCTGAGAATCAACATTAAGTTTTCTTTAAACCATAGTTTATTCAATCGGACAGTCGGGCTTCTCAGTGTTGAGGCATTCGAGCCATTTGTGTAATTACCTGCTGAGATTTCAGCATCTGATTTAGAGTCCTCTCCAATTATTTTAGGTAATAATTCTCTGAAATTTATGATTTCACTGTTCGGACTTACACGGTTTTCACTGAGACATTTGATTTTAATGTTGTCCCTTCTTTTTCTGTCTTTCAACACAGCTAATTTATCACTGAGCACTTTGCGTTTGTATTCCACAGCAGTTGCTTTTTTGTCTGTGGCAAATGTCATTAGTTCAACTTATTCAATAAGGGTCATAAATGTTTGCTTAACTTCTGTGTGATCACAGAGTAATATTAGTACTACTACTACTACTACATCATTTTATTTATTTATTCATTTATTTATAATATGCTCAAGGCACTTCAGTCTCAGAAAGAAGCAGCAAGTATACAGTATGTACTTATTTTATTCTCAGTTTTGCTCATATTTTCCTTTAGAAGCAGCAAGTATACAGTATGTACTTATTTTATTCTCAGTTTTGCTCATATTTTCCTTTATTTTTTGATCAATTCTTGCTAGAATTTCTTTTTAAGGTTTACATCAAATTTATTGCTTAAACGTACCTCCTGGTCTTTTATATCCTGAAGGAGCTACTCTATTCTGCTGTCCATTTTGATGTCAGTTCTGTCTATTTCCTTGCATCATTTATTTATTCCCCCTGCGTGCGGTAATCAACACCTTCAGCTCAGAAAGCCTGCTTCCATCTTCTTCGTGGTACAAAAGTAGAGTTATGTATCCTGTTGGAGTTGATTCCTTTGACTTGCAGGGGTTGTTAGTAATAGTTAACAGAAGGGATTAAAAGACCATACTCCGTTCTGATATCCCGTCTGAGATTTGCGAATTATCGTTGCCCGCCTCATTCACAGACACTTTCACATTTGCTGTCAGCTGTAGCAGATGCTGCAGTATAAGGTCCTGGCAAATCCATTCTTTTGCCTGTCTTTTCCACCTCGATATGTGGCAGATCGTAATGTAAACTTGAGACCGGGTTAGTCTTTGATGTACCTTTACCTACCTTTTCCTTTTTTTCTAACTCCTTGGTCTCCTGCTTATACTTTTAATATACTTGTAAATAAATCCTCCCTGGCTGACTAAATACAGGAAATTTTGAATGGATAAAAAAAGCTAAATAACACCGCTGCTGGTGGAGCACTGTCTCAGACATTCATCACTTGCAATGGTCGAGACTAAGTTTTTAGAGGATTGAACTTTCCACTGTGCCTGATATTAAATCAGTTTGGGATACTAAGGCCTTGAAACACCCATCTTATTAAAAACTGTGTCTTGTTTCTTTTTGAAAATATAATTAAGATTTTTGGTATACTAGGTATTATAATGTAGTAGAACAATGTACAGTGGAACCTCTGGTCACAACCGCAATTCGTTCCAAAACTCTGGTTGCAACCCGATTTGGTAGCGACCCGAACTAATTGCTCCCATAAGATTGTATGTAAATACAATTAATCCGTTCCAGACCATACGAACTATATCCTCTTTAATAAAATCCCTGTGTGCGTCCATGTGTCCATGTGTGTGTGTCTGGCGAAGTGCGCATGCGCGGGGCACGGTGCGAGATGCGGAGACCAGCTTCCCCAAAGAGGTGGGATTAGTGTTTGTTGTTGTGCAAGTGTTCACTCTGAGGATGTCAGATTTGCGATTAACAAACTTGGCCCGGTAAAGTGTAAAGTGTTTTCCTAAATATACGAATTTTCATGATATTACAATAGGATACCTTTTAAAAGTAGATTTATTTTCGTGCACATAAAATCCGTTGCTGGGGAGACGCCATACATACAATAATCAGCTGCACGCCAGCACAGATTAAAATACTTGCTGGAGAGACGTATTACTGTGAGAGAAAATTTAAGGCACACAATACAGTGATGCATATTACAGCCACATACAAGCCAGTATTACTGTAACAGAAAATAGACGGTCCTTTGCCATTTAATATAGACTGTTCCTACTAATACTTATGCACTACTATTCTAGCGCCCGTTATTGCAACTGGCTTAATGTCTAGTGTAAATATATTTTTTTTAAAAGATTTTTAAGCACAAAAATAGTTAATTATACCTTAAATGTAAAAACATTGAATAACACTGAGAAAACCTTGAACAGAGAAAACTAACATTGCTAGAGTTTGCGCTACACCCTTACGAACCGCTCGCTATAACACTTTTTTTTTAATGAGTTTTAAGCACAGGGAAAAAAAATGAAAATTTGAAAAATCCTTAATTTATACAAAAAGTAACCATAAACAACCAAGAAAACTAACCTTGCATTAAGTTAATAATTTCTTTCTTTAATTAGATTTCAATTTTCTTCGAACCTTTCTTCTCACCAACACTACCACTCTTCACTTTCTTAGAGGCCATGGTTAATTGCAAAATGAATGTAAAAGCACATGAAATAGAGCACAGAGTTCACAGCGAATGAACGCACATCTGACCTAGAACAATGTACAGGGAGAGACTGAACACGTGCGGAAATCATTGGCGCGTATGAACCAGAAGGGAAACTGGCTGGCTGCCAGTGTTTTTGTTCGCCACCCGAGTGTGTGGTCGTGAAATGATGCAAAAGTTTGGTGAACTTTTTGATCGTAACCCAATTTGTATGTGTTCCAAAACGTTCAAAACCAGAGGTTTTACTGTAGTTCTTATTTTTATATGCATCTTATTGTTTTGATTTTGCTTTAAAGCACTTGAGCATCAATTATTTTTGTTTTTTTCTTCTATAAGAAATAACCATAAATATAAGTGTTCAGTAAGTTTATTACAAATTGTGAAATGTTCTGTAATGAAAAAAAGTTGGGGAAACGCTATATATAAATAGTCAGTTTAATACTTTGTTGGATCTCAAACTAAAATGTCAGATTAATGAGGGATATGGATGTTAAACTAAAGCACACTGCATGAATAAAGTTTATGTTCAAATACATTTATATAGTAAGCTTCAAGGGTGGGGTTTGATTTGTTTTCAAATTTGTTGGGTTATAAATGGATCTGTTTGTATGGAATGATTACAATGAAAATTAATAAAATAAAAATATATTACAGCTTCAATTCTTATTTGCATGTTTCCTACAGACTAGCAATAATACTGAAGTACCACCAACAAAAACAGAATATAGCATTTACTGTGAAATCAAGGTCTTACATAAAATGCAACATCAAGTGGCTTGTTTTTGATTAGTTCTAGCAAAACTTTCATATTACATAATATACTATTAGAGATATGTTTTTCATTGTTTGTTTTATTTGTGTGTTATTAACAGATCCTAAAGCAGAAACAAGACTTTACATAACAGTGAATGGCTTTGAATTTCATGTTTACAACCGAATTGATTTATATACACACCTTCAAGAGGTTTTTGGACTAGAACCTACACTTATTCCTCCTAAAAAGGAAGAGGATAAAGCAAAAACTGGTGGAGAAAATACCCTTGAAAGGTATAACTGAATTTTAATTGCATGATTTGAATATTATTTATCTTGAGCATTGTTTGTTTTCTTTTTTGATCTCATTTTCTCAATATACCGAATATACTGTTGAACATTATAGTACAAATTGTAGGTATTAACTTTTTGCTTCAGAGCTGAACTTTCAAACTGAATTGAATTAGTCAGGCTCAGAAAGTAAATTAATCCAATTTACCTTCTCTATACTTGCTATAGTAAGCAGACAGTACACTTTACTGTGACTATTTTCATTTATGTAAGAATGTGTTTGAAATATTCATTATTATGTATCTTGAAACAAAAATGAATAGTTTACTTTATAATCATTTTTGGACCTTTTCTTTCTTGTGGTTTTTGCTTACTCTCATTAATAACTGAAAAATGTATTGTGTTGCTGTTGTAGGTCATTAAGTCACCCTATAGTTGTTGTTTGGTTGACATAAACCTATCTTAGAAATAATAGATGTCCATCACAAGGCATACTTGTTTTGAAAAATGGTCTGGTGTTTTACAACAGAATGATGTTAGAATGATTTTTTTTTTTTGCACAAAATATACTTTCCTATCTTCTTTACCTTTATAATAGCACTGTCTCCTCAAAGAATATGGGAAATCTCATCCTCTCATTTCACCATTATTTAGTCAAATGCTGTCCTTTCTGTGCTTACTGTCCAAAGCAGCACTTATTGAACATGCCACATGTGTGCAACAGTATAGTAAATTGATTGGTGCCACATACGGATAAAATTTGAGTATGGTTTTTTTTTTTTTTTTTTAAAAAAAGAAAAAAAAAAAAGGTTCTTGGTAAGGGCATGTTTTGCTATATGAGTTAAATATGAATTTTCTTACAAACAAATTGTAATCTTCTTTTTCTTCTTTCGGCTGCTCCCGTTAAGGGTTGCCATAGCGGATCATCTTCTTACATATCTTTCTGTCCTCTGCATCTTGCCCTCTGTTACACCCATCACCTGCATGTCCTCTCTCACCACATCCATAAACCTTTGCTTAGGCCTTCCTCTTTTCCTCTTCCCTGGCAGCTCTGTCCTTAGCATCCTTCTCCCAATATACCCAGCATCTCTCCTCTGCACATGTCCAAACCAAAGCAATCTCGCCTCTGTGACTTTGTCTCCCAACCGTCCAACTTGAGCTGACCCTCTAATGTACTCATTTCTAATCCTATCCATCCTCATCACACACAGTGCAAATCTTAGCATCTTTAACTCTGCTACCTCCAGGTCTGTCTTCTGCTTTCTGGTCAGTGCCACCATCTCCAACCCATACAACATAGCTGGTCTCACTACCGTCCTGTAGACCTTCCCTTTCACTCTTGCTGATACCCGCCTGTCACAAATTACTCCTGACACTCTTCTCCACCTATTCCACCCTGCCTGCACTCATTTTCATCTCTCTTCCACAATTCCCATTACTCTGTACTGTTGATCTCAAGTATTTAAACTCATCCACCTTTGCCAACTCTACTCCCTGCATCATCACCATTCCACTGACCTCCCTCTCATTTACACACATGCATTCTGTCTTGTTCCTACTGACCTTCATTCCTCTCCTCTCTAGAGCATATCTCCACCTCTCCAGGGTCTCCTCAACCTGCTCCCTACTATCGCTACAGATCACAATGTCATCAGCAAGCATCATAGTCCATGGGGACTCCTGTCTAATCTTGTCTGTCAACCTGTCCATCACCATTGCAAATAAGAAAGGGCTCACAGCTGATTCCTGATGTAATCCCACCTCCAACTTGAAAGCATCTGTCACTCCTACCGCAGACCACACCACTGTCACACTTCCCTCGTACATATCCTGTACAACTCTTACGTACTTCACTGCCACTCCCGACTTCCTCATATAATAACACATCTCCTAATTCTTAAATATCGGCACCAGTATACTTCTTTTCCACTCCTCAGGCATCCTCTCACTTTCCAAGATTCCATTAAACAATCTGGTTAAAAACTCCACTGCCATCTCTCCTAAACACCTCCATGCTTTCCATTTTTCATCCTCTTCATAGTTGTCCATACTTCCTCCTTGCTAATCCATTGCACTTCCTGATTCACTATCTCCACATTATCTAACCTCTTCTCTTTCTCGTTCTCTTCAATCATCAGCCTCTCAAAGTACTCTTTCCATCTGCTCAACACACTCTCCTCATTTGTGAGTACGTTTCCATCTTTATCCTTTAACCTAACCTGCTGCACATCTTTCCTAGCTCGGTCCCTCTGTGTAGCCAATCGGTACAGGTCCTTTTCTCACTCTTTAGTGTCCAACCTCTCATACAACTCATCGTATGCCTTTTCTTTAGCCTTCGCCACCTCTCTCTTCACCTTGTGCCTTATCTCCTTGTACTCTTATCTACTTTCTGCATCTCTCTGACTATCCCACTTCTTTGCCATCCTCTTCCTCTCTATACTCTCTTGTATTTCCTCATTCCACCACCAGGTTTCCTTTTCCTCCTCCTTCTTTCCAGATGTCATGCCAAACACCCTTCTTGCTGTCACCCTTTACTACATCTGCTGTAGTTTCCCAGCTGTCTGGTAACTCTTCACTGCCACCCAGTGCCTGTCTCACCTCCTCCCTAAACTCAACCTTACAGTCTTCCTTTTTCAACTTCCACCATTTGATCCTTGGCTCTGCCCTCACTCTCTTCCTCTTCTTGATCTACAACATCATCCTACAGACCACCATCCGATGCTGCCTAACTACACTTTCCCCTGCCACCACTTTGCAGTCTTCAGTCTCATTTAAATCAGCTATTCTGCATAGGATGCAATCTACCTGTGTACATCTTCCTCCACTCTTGTACGTAACGCTATGTTCCTCCCTCTTCTTAAAATACATTTTCACCACAGCCATGTCCATCCTTTTGGCAAAATCCACTATCCTCTGACCTTCTTCATTCCTCTCCTTGACACCATACCTACCCATCACCTCCTCGTCTCCACTGTTCCCTTCACCAACATGCCCATTGAAATCCGCTCCAATCAACACTTTCTGTCCCTTGGGTACACTCAGAACATCTTAAACTATTACAAGTATCTAATTAGTGAATTTCCCCTTGGGATTAATAAAGCTCATCCATCCATCCATCCATCCATCCATCCATCCATCCATCCATCCATCCATCCATCCATCCATCCATCCTTCCTTCCTTCCTTCCTTCCTTCCTTCCTTCCTTCCTTCCTTCCTTCCTTCGCTTTTTATGATGAGGGTTGTAGTAGGAAAACACTAATTTGATCAGACCAGAACACAACATCTTAACTGTAGTATCAGTCTCTATTGTTGCATTGTTTTCAGGATTTCTTTTTGCTTTCTATCTGCCTCAAGATCAAGGTTTGGAGGCAAATCTATCTAAAGGCAAACAACTGTAGATAACAAAGCTGTAAAATTAATTGAACCACAATAATCATGGAGGAGATATTTACAAATACAGTACAACATAGTTTAAATAAAACACCAAACACTGCAGTAAAAATGAAATCATTAAACTGTATATTCACAAAAAAAGATAAACACATCAAAATATAATGATTGCCACCATAGCATACTGCTTTACATTTTCAGTTTTTTCAAAAGAGAGTACTTGAATTAAAAGCAATACGCAGCATCTATGCTCAGTTCCTTTAATGCTGTCATTTTACATTTGTAGTAATGATAAAAAATGCAGTCTGGGAACTTAGGTGGAATAAGCTTTTTATCATATGACAACTAAACAAATAAGTTAAATGCTAAAAATTTCTTTCCTTGAACAGTAGTCAAGGCATGCAGTCACAGATAGTTCCTATTTTTTTAAGTAAAATCTGGGTACTTAAACTCTATTGTTACAAGTTTTACTTGTGTTTTGTGTTTGAAAGCATAACAGAGGATAAACCAGCATGGCAATCTGTGGTGAGTGGATGATTGGAATGGAGGTTTGCACCATCTAATGAGAGAACTGGAGATTTCACAATAATATCATGACAGTGGAACACTGTCAAAGGCTTTGAATGCCAAATTATAAAGTTTCATTTTCATAATAATTGATAGTTAGGCATTTGGTGAAATGCAATTTATGCTAGTGGCTGGCTGGTTATTTGTTTCCCTGCTATTAACTTAATGTGTGGCCCTGAGTAAATTGCTTATACAATACTGACACTGTTTCAACTGTAGAATTATGTAAGCATTTGATCAGTGCACTTGTCATTTGCTTATGACTATGGATGAAAGCATTAGCTGAATAAAAATAAAAATCCTATTTTCCTCTCTGAACTCTCATTGGGAAATGTTAAATTCTTATAGAAATATTCATTTTCACCAACACTAAATTACAATGTATGTTTTCTTTGCTTGGTCTTAAATATTGTCTAACAAAGAAAGATACAACTTGGGAATCTCCCATAGTGAAGTTGTACTGATTGAATTGTGATGGGAATGTGTACTTGGAAATTGTGTAAAAGAATGTACTGCAGTGTTGTGTGTTAATATCTGATAAGAGTCTGTGCTGCAGGTTAAACAAAACCAGTTATTGATTGTAATAAATTATATGAATGAAACCACATCCATAGTGATGAAAGAAAATTAAAAAATGTCAAATGAATTAGATGTGGACTATTAGCATATATAAAGAAACCTGTAATAGTAATTTGTTTTCCATTTGGCTATGTAATGTTTGGTAAGAAAGAAAAACAAACAACTGATTATCTGTCAAAATATTTTACATAAACCAAAATCATGTGAATCAACATAAATAGTATTTCTCACTAGTAAAATGTGTCACAAAGACTCCAGAGAGTCAGAAAGGTTTGGGGCAGCCACCCGTATATTATGATCCTGGCTGCAAAAGGTTGAAATTTGATTGAGTAGTTAACAAGACTGAGTCTAAAACAGAACTGAATACGTGGAGGTAAGATGGTGGTTTTAAGGGCTGATGGAGGAAATGATGTCCTCTATACTAGTGCCGGAAGTGATGTCATCAGAGGTGTCGGAACCTGGCGGGATTTCCCAGGAATGTTATTCATAGAGACACTTTCTGTACTCATTAGAGATTCACTGAAGCCAAATGAGCCTTTGGCATCAGCACATCCAGAATGATGCAAACTCTGTTGATCTTTTCAAAAGTGCCTACAGCTCTTGACAGCACTTCATCCAGGTAGATGTAGAGGCCATCTGTCAGCTCCTCATCTTCTACTGTATATAGGTCATTACTCGGTGACCTTTAGGATCTTCCTAATTTTTAAACCATTTGGATGACACCTTTTCAGATACAACAGTCTGTTGGACAAGAAAATACAAGAGTTTGGTGCTATAAAGTCATCATAGCTCTTTGCTACTAGATAGATTGCAATAACAAACTTTTACTTGTTATCTGAACTAAGTTACCAGCAAGTGATCATTTAGTCCATGGCCCTTTATGATGAACTCCAACAGGTTTTCATGTTGAGTCCTCTTGGAAGCCCTGTTGATCTCTGCAGCCACAAAAACCCGAGACACTTGTTCTCGAGTCAGCTGCTGTACTGCAGCCACACAGTCAGCCTGCTCTCCTACACTGTGGACACACACAAATAAATATATCAAAATGTCATATGTAGTATTTGTCTTGTGCAAGCTATTTGGCTTTGGTATGAACACTTCTGTTTTCTTAGAAAAGTGGACACTTTGGAATAGAGTTCAAACTGTGAGAATTACTCTGTGGTTCACTACAAAAACTCTCGTTCATGGTTATCTCAATAGTTTTTTTTAGAATACATCCATTATTTCAGAGTATTATGAATACACCAATCTGGACACTACCTAAGTACGCAAGTCACAATCATGTCATCCTAAGAGAAAAAAAATATATGCAGTGCTCTCCACTATTATTAGCACCCCTTGTAAAAATTAGTAAGAAGGTTTAGAAAAAAAAATCCATGTTGCTGAAGAAATGTTATCTTTCACGGAAAAAATTAGAAACATCTGACTTTTAATTTAAACAATTTCATTCAAAGAAAACAAAGCCCTCATCAAGAAATAACTATTTTTAAAATTAACATTTTTATAAGGGGTGCCATTAATAGTGGAGGGCACATTAAATGAATGCCACAGTTAAAAGTATGCCACACATGAAGAAAAAAATATGTATCATCAGCATCTTTAAAAGACTGACCATGAAATCAAAGTGTTCCTCATGGTCAGATAAAGTGCATCCTGAGAGAGGACAAGAGAAAAAGTACTGAAATCATATACAATCTAAACACAAATATAAGGTTACATAAAGCCTATAATTAATATTCAGATACCATTAACATGTATTTTCTGTACAGTCTACTGAACCAGTAGGGATGTCCTAGGAAAAGAAGGAAAGAGAAAAAAAAAAGATACACGGGAAAGTCAGATACTTCACGTGAGTTACAAGTTTAAGAAATGGTTGTTTGCCATTTACCATATTTTTCATTAACATCCAATTTCTAGAAGATATTCTTGTAGCAGAAAGGAAAAATATAAATGTCACTTGTAATTAATTTGAAAAGGCTCTGTGTACATCGCGACACTCAGTCTAAGTCACATACAATTTAGTGGTGCACTGCCCATTGCATGAAAGTCTTTTAACAGTTTAGAAATGGTATGCATCATCTGCACAAAACTACCATGAAATTGTATTAAAATTGATGGTACCAAAACATGGCAGATTATTTGGTATTACAATTTAGACACATTGCTCTAAGAACTCCAACATAAGGAACTAAACTGAAAAGTAAAAAAAGGTAATATCGTGCACCACTGTAGTCAATCTGAACTTTGTCAAAAAGCTTGGTTCATGACAGAATAACTAATCAAGCGTTTCCAAGATGCTTGTAAAAGTTTTTTTTTTTGTCTTCCATGCACAGTCAATGAGTTCTTGTGAAATTTGCCTTGTGGAATTTGAAGAGTTGCCGGTACAGTTGAGTGCCGGTCCACTTCAAGCACTGAATATGCATTAATTACTACAGCGAAAATGATTATTAATACGAACGTAAAGGTTCACGGTACAAACATAACCATGCAAAACAAAGTTATTAAAAACAATGAAGAAAACTGTGCAAATGCAAATTTCAAACGTTTTCATTTCGAAGCACACTTACTTCCATTGTCAAAAATACGAGCAATGAGTTGCGTCGCTTCTTCTTCTTTTGTCTAATGCTGTTTCATCGCTGCTGCTTCTTTTTTGTCTTTCGTTTAATGGAGTTTTGTCGCTTGTTACAGTGGCAGGTTATTTAAGAGGAAACTCTATAAGGTGGAACCTCAAAGAGGTAGGGATCACGAACTGTGAAACGATGGGTTAAAGTTAAACTTGATAGTCAACTTCAGACTTTGATAACTGGACAAGTGAGTTTTTGATTGTCGTATAGTAACAACAATCTTATTCGTTGAAGTTATGAATTAGCAGAATATGATTTGCTGAAGTCGAATTTGATTGACAGTTACCCCGCCTGCGAGATCCACCCATAATGTCTCCGGTCTGTAGCAGTACCCTTCTCTGATTTCCCGGGAATGGTCTGCAAGGAACTGAGTGAGACAGTCTGCACACTCCGCCATGCCCTGGTCTGATGTAGTATTACGCTTACTCAAGCCCTTTAGCTGTCTCCTAATTGCATGTGTGTGACAAATGATTCGGTGAATCTTGTCAAAAACGCATGTTACTCTGAGGTTGCAGCATTTATAACAACTTGATTACTGGTACTCATTCCACCCCATGTCTGGGATTTTATTCTATACAATCTATTAAGCCTTAAAAAAAAAAAAAAAAAAGTCATAACTGCATGTGGAGGGACTTATTTTATTAATTTTTAGGATGTAAATACCAATGCTGATAGCAGATGATGACCTTGGTATCAGTCTGAAACATCACCACTGAGTTACATTGTTTAATTTCTGATGTTAATATTTCTAATTCTTCTGGTGTGAATTTAGTGGCTTTTACTCATTAAGTGTGTTATCTGTTCTATAGTGTCCATTGAATGATTAGTATATTTAGTGTTTTAACATGTTTTATACATCAAGCTAGGTTTCTAAAATAAAATACATTTTATTTTATTTTCAAGTGTTAAAATTAAAACAGAATCTCAAGACCCATCATCATCTTGGAGATCTCTCATTCCTGTGATCAAAGTCAACATAAGTACAGTAAGTTTCTGAACCATTTATTTTTCATATTTTCACGTATTGTACTTTAAGCTAGTTTAATTTTCTCTAGCATTAGCTTCGTACAGGAAAAATGTTTAAAAGCTTACTGTTTTGATTTACAAATATATATATTCAAGGTAGTTGCTTTGCATTAGATAATTTTGTTTGGTTGCCAATTAAAGAGAATCATGCTTTAGAGTTGTGTGTCAGCCAGTGTTACAGAAAATATGTGCTTTGAGGGAAGAATAGATTCTAATAAACAGCAAATCTTGGAAGCTATGGTCCCATAATAAGTGAAGAAACTGAAAGTAGGTTAGAAATTATGGCAATACAGTAATCCAAAACATACTAAAAATAAACCATAAACTATTAAAACACGAGATTAAGTTTTTGGAATGCCTATCACAGTTCCCAGACCTGAATATTATTGAAAAACTTTTGGTTGATCTGAAACACGTGGTTCTTCAAGGTGACACAAACCTTTATGGAGAAAAAAATTGTAAAACAAAAATTTAACAACTGTTATCTTTGGCACAAGTTACAGCCTCTAGACATTTCTTATACAGTGTTGTCACCAATACTGACTTTATAGGATACTGAGACCTTTGCATTTGTCACATTTTATTTTTTATTTTTCCAATTTGATAATTTCAGCATTAGTGCATTAGTTTTCAGAAATGTCTATTTTGTTCCCTAAAGAGGTTGTGTTTACCTTTTTGAGTTTCAAAGAGAAAAATTACTTGGCAAGAAATGCTCTAACTTTTGCAAACAACTTGAGGCATTTATACAGTCATCTGCAAAAGCTTGGCCACTCCTGGTCGAATTAAATGATTGGTTGATTTTCTAAGTACACAAATAGACATGTAAAAAGGAAATCAAGTCATAACATGCTGAATACATCTATACATGGAGAAAATACAGTATTAAAGGTAATGTCAAATAATTTCGATTTTATCCTCGCAAAATAGGTTATTTTTTTTCCCAAAGTTATGTTTCCTGTCTGTTTTTATCAAAGGAAATATCTCAATTGAAATTGAAAATTTTTTAGTTTTCAAATTCCAAACGGAAGTTACGAATTTGCCAAATTGGTCAAAATTGGACAGTTTTGGCCTCATTTTATGAAATTAGCTATGTCCTTGTAAATGTTAAGGCAACTGCATGAGCAGTACTGAAAGATTGTTTAAAAAGTTGAAAATTGGACAGTTTTGGCCTCATTTTATGAAATTAGCTATGTCCTTGTAAATGTTAAGGCAAGTTCATGAGCAGTACTGAACGATTGTTTAAAAAGTTGAAGAAAATGACTGTTGTGTGAAAGTGCTTTAACATATCTGAGAGGGACAGAATTTCTAATGAAAATGTGAGTTGTGTTGTAACAACATGAACATAACTAATTTGATAAGAACACTTGGGAACATCACTGTGCTGAGCATACTGAATATGAGCAGTAAGAGCAGAAGTACCACTGAGGCAACACACCTGTCTCAGCCATCACTAAAGACATTGTTAGGAAAAAAGCAGAAATATAACTGACATTCAAAAATCAAAGACCTTTACAAATAAAATAATGGAGTTTATTGTATTAGGTGGATAATCCCACTTTTTTAATTGTGGAAATTCTAGGATTCCATAATTTAATTTAGCACTTAAAAAATGTGACTTACTGTAACATGCAGATGACATCTACTAATCCTTGCTGTATTAAAGATAGGGTGGCATGGTGGCGCAGTGGTAGCACTGCTGCCTTGCAATAAGGAGACCTGGGTTCGCTTCCTAGGTCCTCCCTGTGTGGAATTTGCATGTTCTCCCTGTGTCTGCGTGGGTTTCCTCGGGGTGCTCCGGTTTCCTTCCACTGTCCAAAGACATGCAGGTTTCGTGCATTGGCGATTCTAAATTGTCCCTTGTGTGTGTGTGTGTGTGTGTGTGTGTGCGTGCCTTGTTGTGGGCTGGCGCCCTGCCCGGGGTTTTGTTTCCTTGGAGGATGGATGGATATATTAAAGATGTACACTGCTGTGCCATTTCATATACAGTGCATCCAGAAAGTACTGAAAGAACTGTCAACTGTGGGACCTTATATAGACAGGTGTGTGCCTTTCCAAATCATGTCCAATCAACTGAATTTACCACAGGTGGACTCCAATTAAGCTGCAGAAACATCTCAAGGATGATCAGGGGAAACAGGATGCACCTGAGCTCAATTTTGAGCTTCATGGCAAAGGCTGTGAATACTCATGTACATGTACTTTCTCAATTTTTTTATTTTTACTTGAGATTTTTGCAAATTTATTAAACTTTTTTCACGTTGTCATTATGGGGTGTTGTGTGTAGAATTGTGAGGAAAAAAATGAATTTAATCCATTTTGGAATAAGGCTGTAACATAACAAAATGTGGAAAAAGTGATGCACTGTGAATACTTTCCGGATGCACTGTACATATACTCTTGTACACACTAATTTTAGCAGTGATCAGCCACTATAAAGTTTTAAAGTAGCATCTAGAGCTCTTATGTTAAGCCCAATGATTAATTTTTCACTTAAATAATATTATTCTGCATTTTCAAGAAATTTCTGGTAAACACACACTCTGCTCTCAGTGACATTTAAAAAAGTGCATAGTACATATTACATTAGGCAACACCAACAGTATATCAGAAACAGTGGAAGATTCTTCTCTGCCTAAGTTTGCTTTGGTCATGCTACCTTACCTCGAAATATCTGTCATCATTATGTGAAAATACTTTACTATTTAGAGCAGAGACTGGTCTGTAGGAGGCACACTTAGTGGCTCTTTGTTTTACTTCAGAAAAATCAGTAACTGATAGTTCCAACTGTGTTGTTAATCTATCTTTATATACAGAATGTGGTGAAATTCTTTTTGCATATGCTTGAACCATGATTAGCGAGTATAAAAGCATTAACTCAAAACTTTTGTCTCCCGTTCCTGAAATATCTCAAGAATATTTTGTCATTAACAAACAGAATCAAGACCTTTAAATTCTACATATTATGGTGTACTTCTCTAAAAATTTAAGGCATTTCAAAAGTAATAATATCTCCTTTGAGAGAATATAGGCTTCCAGTTACAAAGGTGACAAATACTTTAGAATTTTGATTTAGTAGTAAATGAATGGGTTCTCTTCCAGTACAGTATAAATAGTGTTCCATTCAGAATGAAAAATGAAGAATGTTTAAAACATTTAACTATTTACATACTTCTGTCTTCAGAGTGTACAAACACAATTTAGGAAGGCAAACAAAAGGCATCAACTGGATATACTTTGCTACAATAGCAGGTACTATATGCTGGAGACTTTTGAGTTTAGAAGGATTATGTAAAGGATTCAAATTACTGATGACCATCTGTGAAAGTCAGTGGGGACTCTTTTGAAACACTTTAACTCTGCCTAGACCTTGTATGAAACTTACAAGAGAAAGTGGAGCTCTTCTATAGTGACCATCACAGATCTCAACCCATCTATTGCTGCACTGAAATGACTACAGGTAAAAAGTGCTGATACGTATCATGGAGTGAAAAGTGCAAAAAGTGCTATCTGTGGTAAGCCAAGGCTAAAAAGAGTCATCCATTGTTGGATAAAGCATCTCTTCAGCTGAAGATCTTGTTGTGTTACTCTTTAAGAAAAACAGATTTTGACACAAGGACTAGCATGAATAACTAGATTAAACATGGCTCCCAAATCACATACACAAGGCAATTTACAATGTTGCTCCTCTTAGTGTTTCCTTCCAGTTATATCTGTGAATCATCATTTTGTTAAATTAACATTCTGAAGAGCTGGAAGAGAAATATACTCTGCCGTGCCCAACTGGATTCCTGTCTTTGCATTGCTAGAACAGGACACTACCCCAAATTTAGATATCTTGTTTCTTTTAAGATTTGGGAAACCTGGGCGGCACGGTGGCGCAGTGGGTAGCGCTGCTGCCTCGCAGTTGGGAGACCTGGGGACCTGGGTTCACTTCCCGGGTCCTCCCTGCGTGGAGTTTGCATGTTCTCCCCGTGTCTGCGTGGGTTTCCTCCCACAGTCCAAAGACATGCTGGTTAGGTGGATTGGCGATTCTACATTGGCCCTAGTGTGTGCTTGGTGTGTGGGTGTGTTTGTGTGTGTCCTGCGGTGGGTTGGCACCCTGCCCAGGATTGTTTCCTGCCTTGCACCCTGTGTTGGCTGGGATTGGCTCCAGCAGACCCCCGTGACCCTATGTACGGATTCAGCGGGTTGGAAAATGGATGGATGGATGTTTTACTATACAAGTTAGAATATTATTTCATTATTTGAGAAAGTGTTTTTTTTTTTTGTTTAACTTTTGTGTGTGTCACATTTACATTGTGGACCACCGGGTCGTGTATAGCTCCCTAAACCCAGACACAGACCGGCACAGAGGCACAAGTTTCCCCACACACTTTTATACCTGCGGTGGACTACTTTTTCTTTGCTCCCCACAGCACAGCACAGTACAACAAAGCACTACAAACACAGTCCTTCTTTCTTTTCTTCGCCTCCAGTCCTCTCCTGGCAAGCTTCATCTTCCTTCTCCCGACTCTGGCTCCTCAAATGGAGTGAGGTGGCTCCTATTATTCAGCACCTGGGAGTGCTCCAGGTGGTTCATCATGATTACCTGGAGTCACTCCCAGGTGTAGTGGAAATCCACTTTAGGGCTCTGTAGCTCCCTCTGGCTGCCCCCATGGAACTCATCTGGGCTGCACTAAACTCCAGCTCCCAGCGTGCCTTGCGGGAAACCGTGGTGCCACAGCCACCCAGGAGGACTGCCCTTTAGGGTCCCAGAGGAGGTATTGCCTCAGTGATGCTCTCTCCCCCGGTGGTTCCATTTCATTGGCGTCCCGGCCAGGTAATGGCCATGGCTGTGGCCGTCCGTCACAACATTTTAGAAGCTACCTCAGGTGAGTAATGAGTTGTTAAAGGGATATTGCATGGTTTGTTGGGACCCTCTCCCTGAATTGTGTTGCATAAACATACAGCTCAATGAAGGAGCCTCTTTTTCCAAGATAATTTGATCAGTGAACCAGTATGGTTAGATAGTTGTGATTTTGATATTGTGGTTTTGATTTGAAGCTCTTTTGTGTTGACAGAGTTTTCATCATAATGGTAAAATTATAGTTGGATAAAAATGGTCTCTTACTAAAATTCTATGATTATAATTAAATCTCATTGCTTGAAAAACAAGTCGCAACCATTCGAAAAGTCTTTCTTCTGTTTTTATTTTCAGAGTTTGGGAAAAATGAACTTTAAATATATAGTGGTTGCTCTTAAATACTCATTTCCAGAAGAACCCTGGAGTAGTCAGTTTGGTAATGGATAGGCATTGGATATCCGAGCTGTCAGGCCTCTTTGTGTTTTTTTAACTGCCACTAAGTTCTAAACCAAAGCTGTCATTTCTCTCGCTGGATGATAAGTGAAGTTGAGTTACTAGTTAATCCTACATAATTTATTACACTTAATAGTTGGAATAATGATAATCGAAATGATAATGTAATAATGAAGAAGCAATAAATGTACAATAATTATGAAAAAATATGAGGCCTACTTTGCATTGCTGCTACTTGTATTTGCAAAAGAAGCTGGGAACACTGATCAAACCAATGTTGGGAATGAGACCTGTTAATCACAGGTGGGTAATGAATAGATGTACATTCTTCATTGGTTTGTAGAAAATATAATGTAATACTTTTGAAAAGTGTACATCACTTGCACCTGTTTTAACTAAGATCACTTGTAATATATCCAGAACAAGACCTGAATTGTAAAATAAATCATCAAAAATTTGCCTCGCTAGGACATATGTTGTTGAATTTTCCTGTTTTTAAATGGTATTGGGGAAATGCTTATTTGTCAGTTAGTTTTGAATTTACAATTACTGAAAAATCCTTTAATAGTGTTAGTCAGTGTAACATTTAATGGGGTGACACTCTGCCATAAAATGTCCTCTGTAATATCTTACAATACATTGCTCACTTAGCTGGAAGAAACCTGTTCCACCCTCCATAACTCAGAGAGAAAAAATGGTGTCTGATTTTACTTAACACTAAAAAAAGTTAGATTCTCTACAAGGAATGATTCAAAGATTTGTCTAAAGTTAGCACAAACTCATTACTGTGGTACTAAAATTAATAAGCAGGGCCCCTGTTAATCTAATGTATGTGTCAGCATATATGAGGTACTACTGTCTGTATATTGATACTTTTGCTCACATAGCATTCGGGTTTGTTAGGGGAGGGGTGATGAGACCAGTTTGGTTTTATTTGATACAACACATAAATATATAGTAAGTACTATTGATTGAACCTTAATTGTACTGCATCTCATTCATTGTTATATGATTTATGTAATTAATGAAAATATATTGAAGTTGATGCAAGTTACAGGCTTCAAGACATAATTTTATAATATGTAATTAATTATTTTGTTTCCATTCCAGTTATTGTATAAATGACTGTATTAATATATTTCTTATTTTTCTAGGGTCGTCTTGCCTTTGGAAATTACTATCTTCCACAAACTCTGTGTGTCAACTTTGATGATGCCTTTCTGACATACACCACAAAACCTCCTTCTAGTCATCTTGACCAGTTTATGCATATTTTGAAGGGATCTTTGGAAAATGTGCGCGTGATGCTTGTCCCAAGCCCAAAATATGTGGGAATTCAGACTGATGAGTAAGGGGATTTACTGTGCTGTTTCCATTATAACCACGTATAATTTTAGTTATTCATGTCATATTCCCCTTTGGAATTGAAAATTGCCTGTTTTGAGCTTTAATGCTCATTATAGCCTCATGTATCATAGAGGTGAGATCAGTAGGAGTCCAGAATTACTTTAATCCTGTTTTTTAATGTTTACTTTATTGAAAACATTTTTATAGATCTGTCCAATTAAAGGTAAAGTCTGATGAACTGAGATGTCATGTAGATGACATAATGCCCTGAATGGCGTTATGTCCAGTAAAGTCGAAACTTTTTCTATACTGAACCCTTTTAGTATGACCTTAGTGTTTTGACCCAAACCAGGTCATTTGAAACTGCAACCCAAGAAACATGATGTGATTGATTCTTACTTGTTTTCAGTTGTTTATGTTTGGTGATTAACTCTTTCTCTGTGTGAAGTCCACAGTGAGTTATTTTGTATTGGTGATTCAACATTTTTGACTCGTTTTGCTTAATGCTAAGGAGGTTAGTTAGTTTGAACTGCAGTTCTCTACATTATAATGTCTTCAGTTAGACAGAGATTTAATATCACAACCAGAAGAAGAAACGTTGTCAACAGGTAATCCAAAAATCCACCCTATCTTTCATGAAATCCAGAAATGTTAATCAATCTTAATTGAGGAACTAAAGCAAAGATTGTTTTAACTAGGAAAGGATAAGAAGATCACACACCATCAAACAGAGTTTTATTTTTACCTGTAATCTCAGATGATCAGGAAGTGAACAGCACTGGGCTTTATACTGTTGCAGAACAACTTAAATTTTCCATAATTATGTTGTAGCAACTGATCCAGAAAATAGTAGTGCCCTTTAAAAACAAAGTATTGAAAAGAGAAACAGTATTCAATGTTTTTAAGTACTTTAAATTCCAAGTGCAGAAATGGATTTTGCTGGTTTGAAACCCTCAGAGAAAAAGAAAAGGTAGTAAAGTCAGAAAAAATGTAATATAAAACCAGATCACAGGACTAGGAACTTTTGGAATATGAGTTAATGTGATTGATTCAGACTTTGGATTCACGTTTTGGCAGTGTCATTTGGTTATTGTAGAATTCCCTGCTTTTGATACCTGCTTGCATTTTGGTTTCTGATTCTGTCTCATTTCCTGGTGTTAAACCTGTTCTAAAATTCTAGATCTTTTTTATCAGAACAGTAAGACATACAGTACTATTACTTAATAGATCAAGTCAGATACCACCTCAGCTACCTGGGGATGATGAAACTGATACATACATAGCATGGTATTTTCAGTCACTTAAAGCTGCAGCAGGTAGTGCATTATCTCCATGGCAAAAAAGGTGAAATGATTGTAATCGATTGGAAGGACAAGAATAAAGTTAGTAGCCTAAGCACTGTTCACAATGTAGCAACTATCATTGTTAGTGTCAGGGGAAATGTGGAAGTCACTAGCCTTGCACTAGTGCATGATTGTAATCGATTGGAAGGACAAGAATAAAGTTAGTAGCCTAAGCACTGTTCACAATGTAGCAACTATCATTGTTAGTGTCAGGGGAAATGTGGAAGTCACTAGCCTTGCACTATGGTAACCTACAGTAATACAATGGGTGTGTCGATTGTGCAGATTAGGCACTGACATTCTACCCTCTCAACAGAAAAAATATAACAATGTGCACAAAGAATCATGTTTCTGCTGTCCTGGTTTCGATGCTGGGCTGTGCATTGGTGACTATTTCAAAATGTATCAAATGAAGGATGTGTACCATTCTGCATTTGTTCAGCTGTGGACCACGGAAATACCTTTTCTTCTGTAGTTTTGGTTTAGTTTTGGTATTTGCATGTTTCTGTTACATGTAATATTGTTTCTTATTGGGAAAAAAAAAAAGAAGTAATTGTTTTGGCTTATTTTTCCAAGGGTACTTATGCTAAGAATGTTGATATATTTCTCCTTTGAGGCATTTTCTGATTGGCCCTGCTTTTTTTTAATTTTAAGTTATTCTTCCTTTTTCCCTTTAAGAACTAAGCTTAAAGAGGCAAGACTTTCAATCCTAACTACTTACTGAAGTGAGCTGCTAGTTATGGTTTCCATCTAAGGCCATGTCCACACTATTTTGTTTTCATTGAAAAGCGCAGACATTAGTATCCATTAGTGCTAATCAGTAAAATTTGGCAAAGCATTTTTCATAGCAAATATGCCATTAACCTTGTTTGCCAAACGTTTTCTTTGAAATTCTGAGAAGTTTCCAGCTGTAGCTAGGATGATGTATAGGTTCTAAAAGATCTGTTCACCTCAGACACTATGAAGCCTGTACTTTGCCATTGTCTTCTGGAGATATGCCCCTTAAACGCTGGTATATTGACTCCATATGTCAGTCCCCTCATATCAGTTTCAGGCCCATTTATTTAAACTTTCAGATGGACTTGGGAGCTTTGATTTCTGTGTATTGCACATTTCAGAAACTTTTGACCTATTGAGAACTTTCAGATCCGGACCCAGAGCAAGTCACTACTGCAGAATGAGTATGTCTATTATTTTGTATACGAAGTACAGTATATAGAAAGTTTAGTGTATAATAAGAAAATCACAATGTCATCACATTTTAATATAATAAAACACAAAAACTATGTACCAAACTTTAGTTTTATTTTAGACAGCATAGTACAAAACACCATTAGGTATATTTTGAGCGCGGTCTTGCTTCTACAAATATAAATGGCCAATTTCCTTAATAGGAATCTAATAAGCCATGTAATTTTGTGTAAACAGTCAAGCCATGCGATTCTACACGCTGGCCCTTCAGAAGTTCTTTAGACTATTCACTTTGTGGTTTAATGTTATACAGTACATATTACTACTGCATACTATGCTATAACTGCAGTACAGTATTTCATTATACAGTAATCCTTCCTTGATCGCGGGGGTTGCGTTCCAGAACCCCCCGCGAAAGGTGAAAATCCGCGAAGTAAAAACCATATGTTCATATGGTTATTTTTATATATTTTAAGCCCTTATAAACTCACCCACACTCTTATAAACATTTCCCGCACAGTTATACAGCATAAACCCTTTGTATTCTCTTAGATATTAGGTAAGATTCATTGAAATTATGTATGTAAACACACTGTTTATATACAGTAAAACCTACATATTATTTTAAAGATATCGAGCGTCTCTGATATCCCATATGTTACAGCCATTATGACAGGCAGGCCACCAGCAATAAATACGTACAATGCTAGAAAAATTGTATATTGTACAGTAAAATGTGTGTGCAGTGACACTAAACTATGTACATGTAATAAGTACTGTACGTAGAAAATTAATTATGTTACTCACCAACAATGACACGGCGACTTGTCCGATAACGATGAGTTTAATTTTACTGCACAACAAAGGAGAGCGTTACAGCTCTTCTAAAGGAGCCTCTTCAGGCGACTGTGTAGCACCACAGTTGTTCTTCTGGCAGTCTTCAATCCAGATCCCTAAAGCAGATTCCATCCGGACTATCGCCTTATTACATCCACTTACAACTCGTTTTGCGCCCTGGTTAAAGGACACTGCGGCCATAGATCTTATATTCTTTTCCTCCTTTTTAAATAAAAAAGAATCGTGGACTCATTGATTCCGTAATGGCGTCCTGCAGCGGTGTAGCTGTTCCCTTCCTTCAACATATCCAAAACTTTTACCTTTTCGGAAATCGTTGGCATCTTCCGTTGGCGCTTGGGCACGGCCCCTGAAGCAGTAGCAGGAGCACGTTGATGCTGAATGAGCGAGACGAGACTTCCTGGTTAACGCAGCGGAATTGAATTCTGTGCTCCGTTGCTGAGCCAATCAGCACACAGGAACTTAACTGCATGCTCTGATTGGGTAGCTTCTCAGCCATCCGCCAATAGTGTCCCTTGTATGAAATCAACTGGGCAAACCAACTGAGGAAGCATGTGTCAGAAGTAAAAAGACCCATTGTCCGCAGAATCCCGAGAAGCAGCGAAAAATCCGTGATATATATTTAAATATGCTTACATATAAAATCCGTGATAGAGTGAAGCCGCGAAAGTCGAAGCGTGATATTGCGAGGGATTACTGTAGTCGGTACTATACCACAGTAAGCCTTGTGGAGAAGATGGATAATTGCATCCTCCACTCCAATCTTTGTCCTATATTCAGTCTCATTCCCTTTATCAACACACCCTATAAGTGCAAAATCATTTGAAACTTTCTGCAAGTGACATGACCTGGTGTTTGTTTATATTTATAGTCTGAGGAGTACAGAATGAATGTTCTTTGTGGTTCTCCAGTACTGCTCACATCCGTATCAGTGTCTGTGAATTTGTGATGCAGGCTATTTCTGAGTATTGATTTTTGTGATGATTGATTAATAATCATCAAAGTTCATTATAGTGTAGTTTTTTTTTTGGCCACATTTCATCTTTTAATTGTGGTGAATTTTCAAGTTTTTATTTTATGACAGTTTGTCTTCAGTTCCTCAAGCTATTAGAAATTCTCATTTTCGCTATTCTGACTTTAACCTTTGCTCTTTCCTCTCAACTTTTGTTTTTTTCTTAGTGTTTTGACTCTGGTGATTTATTACAGTTTTGGATAGTGATGCATTGCAGTTCTAGTCTGGCAGCGATTATGGTTAAGCACTTTGGTTTAGAAAAAAAAATTCAATTTTCAGAAAAGTTTACTTTGTAGGTTTCAGTTTTGCTTACTTCTCAATAAAGATATTTTTTCTTTTTTCTAAAATGCACATCTTCTGGTTAACTGCATTTAACATCAGAGCAGTGCTCTCTAACACTTTTTTTGGGTTCATTCCACTTTTTCTATTGCTTGCATAGCAGTAGCAGAGCTCCTGTAAAATTTTCAACAAAATGAAAATGAGTTAAACGGAGTCTAATCAATAGGTAGGTCACAGCCATGGACTAACCTTCGCTCCAGCTTCAACTGGGGATAACATTACTGCTGAGCTTAACTTGCAGCACCCTAGTATGTATGTTTTTCAATTTTAACAAACCCAAAGCATCAGTTGCTGCCCGCTAGAGTTAAACTCAGGAACTCAGAACTTAGAAAGTTGTTGCAATTGAATCATTTGTGTTTTTATTTGTAACTTTTTGGGTACTTCCCTGGTTTTGGATTTTTTTTTATTTTTCAGGATTTTACAGTACTGGATTTTTGTTTTTTAATAATTATACTATTTTTGGTTATTTTTACGTATGGTGAAGAATTTCAGTGTAAGAGTAATTAGTGTTTATCTGTTTGTTTCCTTGGTTCTCCTTTATTTTTGCTAATTAAGTAAATTAAAAAAAAAATTGTAAATTCATTTTTTGTCTTTTAATTGATAAAGTTTAAGGGGTGGTTGTTGCTTGTGGATATAGTGTTATTCTGTTTTAGCTGTGAGCGGCCTTTTGAGGGCAGTAACGGCACCTAGTAATAGAATTACCTGTTTAGGCAAAATAAAATGTTTAGGAAATAAAATACCGGACTCATTGTTAGATGGATAGATAGATACTTTATTAATCCCAAGGGGAAATTCACATACTCCAGCAGCAGCATATTGATTAAAAACAATATTAAATTAAAGACTGATTAAAAATGCAGGTATAACCGACAATAACTTTGTATAATGTTAACGTTTAAAGAGTAGAATTAAAGAGTTGCATAGTGTGGGGGAGGAACGATCTCCTCAGTCTGTCAGTGAAGCAGGACAGTGACAGCAGTTTGTCGCCGAAGCTGCTCCTCTGTCTGGAGATGATACTGTTTAGTATGCATGCTTCACACACCAGTTATTAAACATCTATAGCTACTAAGTCTTTGCAGACTGGTTTTACTGTATGCTAGAATGTTTGCTGTTACTTGCTTTTAATATCAACTGCAAAGTGAAAAATTATGAGGTTACCCTGTTATAATATATTGTCATATAAAAAATAAAATAAAAAGCTAAATGATACCACACATTTTATTCCTAGAATAATAGAAGCAGATTAATGAATTGTAAAAATATCATATCAAATACTTTTTATAATTGTATTAAACTTTTACAATGCACACAGAGTTTTGACTTTTATTTAAACTGTTATCTCTTACACAAATAATGACTTCTTATTTGTATATCATCCTGTTGTTTTTTAGGCCACCAAGATTAATGGGGGAGGGATTTGTAGTAATGCAGTCCAATGATGTGGATATCTATTATTACTGTGATGAGCCAGGCAAGTACTCTACTTGTAATATTTTAAAATAATTGTTGCATCCCTTTCATCTTCATACTCAGAAATACACTGTCTGTTTTGTTTACTTTTGATGTAGGTCTAGTTCCAGAGGAAATGGAAAATGGAGAAATGGAAACATGCAGTGAAGACACAAAGCTTCAAGATTTGCCACCATGCTGGGGTTTGGATATTGTTTGTGGAAAGGGGACAGATTTTAATTATGGACCATGGGCTGATAGACAAAGGTTCTTATTGCCTTTCATTAATAAATATACCACATATATGGGTCTTAAATTTTTTTGCAGACTGCCCTTTGGCATTCACTCCATACTTGAATCCATTGTCCCGATAATGTACACAGAGAAGATGTCTATAATGAAAAGTAAATGGTATAGAACTATAAATAGGTGGTTGATCTAGGCTTGAAGTCTTTACCTCATTACCTGTTATTCCCAGAGGGGGAATTTGGAATATCCTAAAGTGGATCTGATATTAAGATTCCGTGGTATAGCATCATGCTTAAGAATCTTCAACCACATACCTGGACACAAGAAGTCTCCAACTAGAACAACTATGTGTCAATACATAAACTCTGTCACATAATGTGCTCAAAACAAGAGAAACTTGATTAATTAAAGTAAGGAAGAAAAGAACTGTGCATGATGTGATATAAATTTAGATATCTTGAAGTGGACTAGAGTGTAAATATAGCAATTAATTTGAATTTATCTTTTTTACCTCTTCTGTTTTGATGTTCCTTTAACATGGCTTTTTAAAAACAGTTATTTATTCCACAGATAAATGTATCCAAATCATCTTTGAACTTTTATATTTAAATCTTCCAGAGATTCTTTGTGGAAGTTTTTCTTCCCTGCTGACTTTCAACCAATGAACGTTACAGATATTGCAATGCCAGGAAAGCCTAGACAAATTCTTGCATTTGAGCTAAGGATGAACATCATTGCAGATGCCACAATTGATTTACTCTTCACTAAAAATCGGGTATAGTATCTCCCTTTATTCATTTCTTATATATTTCCTTGAGTCATGTGGGATGAATGACTTTGAAGACAATCAGGATATGATTTAATTCTCTCTCTTAGACTAATGCACTGCTTATTTAATTATGATGGTCAAATCATGATTGTTTTAAGATCTTATATATTAGATTTAGATATTGCTTAGGATCTAAGTAGTTTCTGTTTACTATCCGCTATAATTGTTTGTGTCTTCATTAATAATCCTAATAATATGGACAACTTTTTTTTTTTTTAATATTAGCAGTGGCTAATATTTTTGTTTTTCCTCCCGTTATTTTAGGAAACGAATGCTGTACATGTTAATGTAGGGGCTGGTTCATATTTAGAAGTTAATATTCCTATGACAGTGGGGGAACATGGTAAGGCGGTGAATTTAATACCTAAAAAAAATTATAGTTTAGGTAGTATGGTTCAGTGGTCAAGCCAAGGTGCCATTATGCATAAAAGCACCAGTTTTAAAAAAAAAAGGATTAGGTACTTTTAAGTTATACAACATAAACTTGTTCAGTAAATTCCTTTTTCAATTTAGTCCTACAAGTTTATTTATTCTTATAAAATTTGACATTATTCATTAAAATCGCCTATTTTAAATTCCATGATTTCCTGCTTAATTCTCCACACGTAACCTTTTTTTTTTTTTTTTTTTTTTTTAAGTATAGTTTTCCCAAGACTTGGTGATTTAAAAGTATATTTTTTATAAAATGCATAATAAGTTATTATATATTATTTGAGATTGTCAGTGCTAGTTAGGGTTAGAGCAATGTTAATTAAGCACTGAAATGTAAATTCTTAAAGAAACCATTTGTTTGGCAGTAACATTTTTGGTTGCCTTTTATTGTTCTACAGGTTACTCACCTACAATTAAAGGTCAGCTTTTGCATGTAGATACTACAAGCAGTATGCAGTATCGAACTTTGTTGGAGGCAGAAATGTTGGCTGTAAGTCTCTGTAAAGTTTGTTCTTATAATTGCTGTAATTCTAATAATTTATTTCAACAAATTGTATTAAGTACAAACTTTAATTAAGGTTAATTTTAAACTTTATTAGACAAAATCAGCCGTTGATTAGTGTAATTGGTTTAGCAGTGCCAGATTGTCAACATTACTCAGTGACATTTTTAATTTAGAAAAATTGTGCATTTATGATAGTTATTGACTTAAGAATGTAACATGATAAAAAATTGCTTAGCCAGTAACCAGTTGTACCTTCATTTTTAAAGCTACAAAACCATGAAATAATTACTCATTTATACATTTTTAAAACTTTTTTGTATTTTTATCATTTTATCATTATGCCAGAGTGCATCATATTTCTCTTTTTAAAAATAAGAACACTGAGCACTTATTGTAGCTAAACCTTGCACTTTATTCAGTTCACACCTATTTATAGGCCCAGCTGTTAGTAGTGGATGCCAGATTTCAGTTATAGCGTTTTCATGCAAAATTGGTAAGCAGTTAATGTTTAAAGGTTTCCCATGATGTTCCACTTTAAAACAGCTAAATTGTACCTTAAAATAGTGGCGGTAACAGATTCCAGTGATTTTAAATCAGTCTATGTAAGTGTGTTAGAAAATTGACAGATCATCAGAATTGAACATTCTCAGTTAAATAATCAGGAGTTTTAAGGATTTTAACTTCTTAAAGGTTGATCAGTTTATAATAAAGATTTTTTTAGGTTTAGCTCTTGGATGTCCAAATAGTGCTAGGTTCACAATCATCACAATCATCATGTCATTCTGACTTTCATTAGATGAAGATGTCAGACTTGAAGCAAGCTCAGGTGCATTTTGTAACTTTTTGATGCACTTAAGCTTTGATGTTATTAGTATTTATTTATCAATACATTTACTTATAGTCTGCATCCCTATTACTTGCCCAGAGAGTTTGGACACATCATTGTTGTTATTGTTTACATCCCTCCTCGGGCGGACGTGGAGGTAGCGTGTGACGTCATCCACGCTGCTGTTGCTAAACTAAAAAACACAGCACCCCGAGGCGCTTGTGCTAATCGCTGGAGACTTTAACCATGTGACGCTGGAGAAAACATTACCTGCCTTCTCCCAGTATGTGGATTGTAACACCTGGGGAAATAGGACTATTGACCTACTGTATGCAAACGTTAAAGACGCATACAGCTCCACCCCGCTGCCTGCGCTTGGGAAAGCAGATCATAACCTAGTTCTGCTTCAACCTCACTACAAACCAAGAGTGAAGGAGCTACCTACAACCACATGCTAATTCAGGAAGTGGTCCCCTGAGGCAGAGCAGGCTCTGAGAGACTGCTTTGGAACTACGGACTGGGATATCCTGCAGGGATCATATAGTGAGAACATTGAGGAGGTTGTTGACTGCACTACTGACTACATCAACTTCTATATGGACATTGTACTCCAGTAAGAACAGTATGCTGCTATGCTAACAACAAGCCATGGATTACAAGTGACATCAAGGGCCTTTTGAACCAGAAGAAAAGGGCTTTTAAAGGCGGTGATCAGCATGAGCTCAAGTGCGTGCAGAAGGAACTCCGAGTCCAGCTCAGGGAGGCGAAGGAGCAGTACAGGAGAAAGATGGAGCAGAGGTTACAGAATAACAGCATGAAGGAAGTGTGGGATGGGATGAAGATCATCACTGGCTGCTGCTCGAAGTGGGGTGCCACCATCGAGAGAGATGTGGAGAGAGCGAACCTGATGAACAACGTCTTTAACAGGTTTGACCACCCTAACCCACTCTCGCCTCAGAGTACTGCATCCTCCACCCATCCTTTTGCTGATACCAGCATAGGAGAGAGTTTCCCCCCACCCACAATTACAGCAGCCCAGGTAAGCAGAGAGCTGAGGAGACTTCGGGCCAGCAAAGCAGTAGGTCCAGATGGAGCATCGCCACAACCGCTGAAGGCCTGTGCGTTGGAGCTGGGGAGTCCTCTGCAGTGCATCTTCAACCTGAGCCTGAAACAGGGGAGAGCCCCGAGGCTTTGGAAAACATCTTGCATCACTGCAGTCCCAAAGGTATCGCGTCCTGGTGAGCTTAATGACTTCCGGCCTGTCGCTCTGACGTCACATGTGATGAAGACCATGGAGCAGCTGCTGCTTCACCACCTGAGGCCACGGGTCCACCACGCCCTCTGCAGTTCACATACCAGGAGAAGGTGGTTTCAGAGGATTCCATCATTTATATGCTACACCGATCCCTCTCCCACTTGGGACAGAGGCAGTGGTGCAGTAAGAATTATGTTTCTGGACTTATCTAGCGCCTTCAACACCATCCAACCTCTGCTCCTTCGTGACAAGCTGACAGAGATGTGAGTAGATTCATACCTGGTGGCATGGATCGTGGACTATCTTACAGACAGACCTCAGTATGTCCGTCTAAGGAACTGCAGGTCTGACATTGTGGTTGGCAGCACAGGAGCACTGCAGGGGACTGTACTTTCTCTGGTCCTGTTCAGCCTATATATATCGGACTTCCAATACAACTCGGAGTCCTGCCACGTGCAAAAGTTCGCTGACGACACTGCTATCGTGGGCTGCATCAGGAGTGGGCAGGAGGAGTATAGGAACCTAATCAAGGACTTTGTTAAATGGTGCGAATCAAACCACCTGCCCCTGGACACCAGCAAAACCAAAGAGCTGGTGGTGGATTTTAGGAGGCCCAGGCCCCTCCCGGTTATCAGAGGTGACTGTGTGCAGAGGGTACAGACATATAAAAACCTGTGAGTGCAGCTGGATGATAAATTGGACTGGACTGCCAATACTAATGCTCTGTGCAAGAGAGGACAGAGCTGACTATACTTCCTCAGAAGGCTGGCATCCTTCAACATCTGCAATAAGATGCTGCAGATGTTCTATCAGACGGTTGTGGCGAGTGCCCTCTTCTACGCAGTGGTGTGCTGGGGAGGCAGCATAAAGAAGAGGGACGCCTCATGCCTGGACAAACTGGTGAGGAAGGCAGGCTCTATTGTAGGCATGGAGCTGGACAGTTTGACTGTCAGTGGTAGAGCGACAGGCGCTGAGTAGGCTCCTGTCAGTCATGGAGAATCCACTGCATCCACTGAATCCAGACAGTATCATTTCCAGACAGAGGAGCAGCTTCAGCGACAGACTGCTGTCACTGTCCTGCTCCACTGACAGACTGAGTAGGTCGTTCCGCCCCCACACTATGCGACTCTTCAATTCCACCCCTTTAACGTTAACATTATACAAGATTATTGTCTATTATAACTGCATTTCCTCTTTAATTAATATTGTTTTTATCAGTATGCTGCTACCGGAGTATGTGAATTTCCCCTTGGGAATTAATCATCCATCCATACATCCATCTGTCCATCCATCCGCCCGTCCTTGTCAAAGACACAGCCTGTAAGGTTTCAAACAAACTCACCTTTTACTGATATGGAAACATGTATTGTAATTAAATTGATCAATAGTGATATTTCATTTTTGCCTAAGGGATTTACATGTAGAACCTGCCATGAGCTAACTTAAGCAGAGATATAAAAAACAGTGGTTACTATCATAAAGTGTGATTCACATATTCATAATGACTGAATTCCCCTCTGTGTTTTTTTGTATTATATTTTAATAAAAAGCTTATCAGTACCTCCAGCTAAATTAAGAGTGAAACTTGCTTCTTATATAAAACATTTCTAAGAAACCTGTGAATGTTTGTATTATTTACATTGCTTTAAGTTCTTACTTTTGCTTTTCTGTTTTCTCTTTAATTTTTTCTTTTCTGTAGATTGTTCTCTCTAGATTTGTGTGCAGATGCTGATGAATAGAGATGAGCAGTACAGACACAGGGGCAAACAGCATTGAACACTTAAAGAGGGAAATTACTACACTGGAATGTTTATCTGCTTACTCATTAACAAATATTTCTTACAAATATCAGACAACTGAATATGTCACTGATGTAATTGCTTTGTATTTGCATTCAGATTTGTTAGCATTTAGGTACAGTTAAGGTAGGAAACACTAGGAAGGGCTGAATTAAAAAGAAAATGTTAACTGAAACTTAAAAACATTAAGCTTTGTCAAAAATGCAAATATTTCAGAATTTCTTAGAGATTAAAAAAGTACAACACCTGGGGCACCCATTACTAAACCTCCCAACCACTTTTATACAGACAACCAAATTAATTGAAGCAGTTTTGGTCCAGATGTAAAACCATCTTGAAGTCTTAATTTCTTTAATTGCTCTATAACATCTTAATTGACCAAAATAATCAAATAGATAGGATTCATCTTGCAACATATTTACTACTTCCTGGCAATAACCATTGTTGTGCAGCAAAATATAATACAATCACTGGGATATGTTTGAAACAGACAGATTGGATTGGTGTGGAGTTGCATTGTTTGTATTTTTTCTGCAAACCAGTTTCACAACCACAGTTTTCTTCCCAAACATAATAACTCAACTGAGAAGAGTCTGGTTCACCAAAGTTCACACTTAAGTAAAAACACTTTTATGCAATGAGTAACTTTAAGGTCAAATGAAACATTATTGACATTTAGTGACTGAATGCTAAAATATTTAACACTCTTTTGAATTTTCTGGAGTCCTAGATCACAGATGGCTCTTTTACTATTGTCAATACAGTTTGTTGCAAATATTTCAATCTCAGTTATTCTCTAGCATTGACATGAACCTGACATCTGTCCAACTTGTTTGATTTTGTCTTAAGCCATTGGGGAGGGTTTGAGGGTTTGTGCAAGAGCGGGCAACCAGTAAGTACTCTCCCAAGAAGTACAATGCATAAAATGCAGTGATATGGAATGAGGAACTAGGGTGTTTTGGACCTTACAAATAGATGAAAGGCTCATGTGCTTGATATGTATTGTTTTATGTTCCATGACAAAAATCCTTCACATGTTTACCACCTCCGTCATGAAGCACATTATTGACTTTCAGAAGAAGGGACAAACTATACTTTGTGAAACTGTGTTGGAAAGTGTTCATGCAGTCATTTAATTTCATAATTCCGGCCAATTTTAGTAGTATAATCTGACATACTCGGGCAACGATATCAGAAACAGCAGTTGTCAGGTTTGAATTTCCCTCCAACAAGAAGTTGTGAAATATGACTTTGGCTTTAGCTGTAAAATTAGTTGTGCCTACAAAGCACTTTCTTTTAAATTAGTTTAATGATTTGTTGAAGCTGATAGACTTGGAAACTTATTTACAATTTTATGTCAAGTTTTTATTAACAAGTGTATTTTCATTTTGTATTCACAGTTTCATGTCAATGCTAGTTATCCTAGAATATGGAACATGCCACAAGCATGGCAGTGTGAAATAGAAGTTTACAAAGCTACATATCACTTTATCTATGCTCAGAAAAACTTTTTCACTGGTAAGAAGTAAATATTTTTATTTTCTGGAATTTTGCTGTGGTGCTTGTTTGGAAATAAACCAGATAGAAATATTAACTTTTGCACATTAAGATTTAAATTCTAATACTTTTCTGAAAAGATGAAAAATGTGCCTTTTTCCATATTACTTTTTGTCTTAAGTTGTAAATCATGTTACTTGTCTCACTAATGAGATGTATCCTGTTTTAACTAAGTTTCAATCTAGTGTAGAGCTTTTCTTTTCCCCTTTTACCACAGTGGTAGACAATTCGTATTAAATCTATGAGTTCTCACCTGTAGTTATAGCTAGACATTATAGCTCTATGTGGACTCACATTATTGGAAACAACAACACAGAAAATGTTTACTTTCATTCAATAAGGCAATAAAGGAATAGCAGGAAATAGCATTAAACAACTAACATATGGAGCATTTAGTAATAGTTATTAGTTTCATGGAATTTAAAATCAAGGCAGGCATCCATTTCCCTGTGCAGAACAATATTTACATTTGGATGAAACTCAAAAGGAAAAAAAAGAAAACAATTTTGTAAATGTTATTCTTATTTTTGGAATGTTAGCTTGGTCTTGCACAAGGATGTTGCATAAAAATGCTAGCACATTTAAACTGCAAATAATTTTCCACTAAGGTAGCCACACACTACTTGTACAAAAATAGGAAAGTAATAAAACTGATCATTACAGTAAAACATTATTGTCTGCAAAATTCAAAATTTATCTGTGATACAGTATCAAATAAATGTCTCTCTCTTGTCCCACTAATATAAATGTAACTTTTTGCGTAAATATTCTCTCAACAAGAGAATGAATTGCAAACTGCCTATGGTTAAATTGCATGCAAACAAGACTGGGTAAATAATGAAGTAAGTTTTACAACATATAATAAATAGATATGTTCAATGTAGAACAGGGGTCTCCAACTCGGATCCTGGACGGATGACATGGCTGCATGTTTTCATTTTAACCATTTTCTTAATGATCAGCTTTTGCTGCTAATTAACATTTGCCTTAACATTTGCTATATGATCAAAAATTAAGATGCTATCTTACACAAAATATGATTGTGTATATGAAACATTCTAGTAGTAGTTGTTTGGGGATGTTTTATCCTATGTAAAAGAATATATTTATATTAAAAAACAGAAAAACAGTTCAGTCTGATATTGTGTTTAAATGACAAAAATTATAAATATTTTTCTTGAGCTTTATTACATCAGCAATAGTACACCTTTAAAGAATGATGTGCATGATTTGGCATGGTAATTAATTTCAAAACTGGCTTAAGTAAATTTGAAACATTTCAGGTAACCTTATTATTGCATTTGTGTCTAATTAAAACTATTTAAGCATATTAAGGTTAATGATTCAAATATATTAAGTGAGTGCCATGTCTTTTCATATGAGGAATTTTGACTGTTTTTTTGAAAATCTTTTCTGTCTGCTAATATTCACAGTAGTTAAAGCTAGAAAGTGGTTACTATTGAAAGTCCAGTTTATCACAACCATATGAAATTAGCAATGTCTATCTGTTTGGTCATGGATTCACACCATGATTTAGTATGCCACACATGATAGGAATAAAGAAGCTTCTTTTGTCACACACTACATACCTATTTAATGAGAATATTCTGCAGACACAGTGTACAGTAAGCCCATTAGTTACATGGCCTATCTCAAAACTTTCATCAGTCCACAAGTAAGTCTGTTGTGACTTTCAGTAATTGTAATTACAGTATGTCTCTCCTTGGAAAATGAATAGTATATTTTCTATGCATCTGTCTTTAGCGATATCCACTTTTCATTGACTATTTTCATTGACTAATATAAATATAGTTACACTCTAACTACTATGTAATTACCTGTATAAGTACAGTGTAACTATGAGTTATTACTCCGTACTTACTGTGTAATAATACAAAGTAACATTATAGTTAATTACTCAGTTGTCATTGTTTTTCCACAGGTAATATAATTACAATGTAACAATTTATCACTGATCCAAAAACAAGTGTACTTACATAGTTACATCATATCTGTACTTTCAAAATGTAATAAAAGCATCAGGGTATGTAACTACAACTGTGTAACAGATGTTACATGGTCTGGGCAATTTTAATAGAGAATTGCAGTGATAACTGCATAGGTTTTCGATGATATTTCAAGATCTTTTTTAAATGGTCAAAGCACCTTTGCAAAATGGTTATCGCTTTTCCCCAAAATCTAGAGGGGTACCTCCTTAATAAGTTTTGCTTAAACAAGCATTTGGCACATTCTTGTAGTTGTGTTACACTATTTATTGTTGAATTTTTTGGGCTATTATTATACCCATCCTTAACATAATACTGCCAAACTTGCATCATTCAATCGAGGTACACAGGGCCACAGAGCCATTCCAAGCATCACCGGGCACAAGGCAGGAAACAGCCCAGGATGGGGAGCCATCCCATTGCAAGGCCCACTGACAAACATACCAGAAGTCACGCTCACACACACATGGCCACGTAACCCAACCTACATGTCCCTGGAATGTGGCAGTAAAACCCATGAAGAAGGAGACATGGGTAGAACGTACAAATTTTACACACATATCTCCAGACAGAATTCCATCTCAGGATAATGGATCTGTGAGGCAAAAGCGATAACCATTTTGCAAAGGTGTTTTCACCATTTCAAACAGATCTTGAAATATCATCGAAATCCTATGTAGTTATCACTGCAATTCTCCATTAAAATTGCCCAGACCATGGAAAATCTATTACATAGTTGTAGTTACATACCCTGATGTTTTTATTACATTTTGAAAGTACAGATATATCGTAATTATGTAAGTACACTTGTGTTTGAATCAGTGATAAATTGTTACATTGTAATTATATAAACCGTGGAATAACAATGACAACTGAGTAATTAACTATAGCGTTACTTTGTATTAAACAGTAAGTAATACTGTAAGTATTAATTAGTAAGTATACAGATAATTACATAGTAGTTACAGTGTAAATATGGACACTTCATGGAAAGTGTTACCTAATTTTTTTTTTCCATGATTGTTATTTTAATATTATTTTTGCTTCTATTCTTATATTAAAGATTTGATACAAGACTGGGCAAGTGACAGTGCACCTGACATTTACTCTTTTGTTCCATATTCTTGGAAGTTTAAAGTGATGTTCCGTCAGTTTGAAATGATTTGGGCGGCAAATCAACACAACTGGATAGATTGTTCTACAAAACAACAGGAAAATGGTAAGAATGCCAAAAATAAGGCTCATCAGCATATAACTTTTTGGCTGATCTTGCTTTTTGTTTTTTAGACAATTTCAGGCTAATCAAAGGTGATATAATTTAATATGTGCATTGTCATATTTTACTTCTTGTAAATGCAACTAAATTTGAGTGATATATTGAATATTTTATGGTGATACCATTCTAAAAATGCTTTATGTTCATTGTAAATGTTTTCCTAAAAACTAGTTTTGTGTAAGGCTTAAGCTCAAGTGAATTATCTTTTAGGGTCAGGTTGTAGTGTCTGTTATTAAATCATTCACTCCACATAAAAGATGATGTACTGTAACAAGCTGCATGGACAGTGGTTGCTCATAGAGGTGAATAAATAAATGTTTTTATGAATTTAAACTGTAGTGATTGCGATTTATAAATATATTCAATATGTTTACAGTCATTTGTTCTTTTGGAGATGAAAAAACAAAATCCAGTTCTAGAGATGACCTTACATGTCCACTTCCTTCAAAGTATTACAGAGGTGAAACTATATGCTTCAGCCAAATGCTTTGCCATCACTTTGGGGGAGGCTTGTTTATGTCACATATGTCCATAGCTGTTTGTTTCAGAACTTTACCTTTAAGCATATCCAAAACATTTTTTTCATAACAGTTTTCCAGTTTTCTTCGCATCTTTGATTTTATTTTCTTTCATTAACTACATTAGTTTTCCTTTGTTGACATGGCTATTATCAGTATTGAAAAGTATCTAAGTAGCTTTCTCTTTTTTCCTACATTACATTTTTGTTGCACAGTTCACTTTTCTTTATATTGTTTTAAAAGCATAGAGCAAGGAGAGGTGCCTTGACCAATTCCAGACCTGCTCATGTAAAACAATTTAATCTTTATACAGTAAGAATATCAGAGCATAGCCCATCAGTAGTAAAATGCGGCATCCTCTTGTCATAATGCTTTCACTCCTTAAAACAGAGCATGGAACAAAAGGTGTACTGTTTCAAAATATTAAATGGTAGAATAATGATGAAATGAAGGGTGGCATTCGCTAACATTTCATTAATAATTCAGACTCCTCAATGGTATAGGAAATGTAACAATCCACTCCTTGTGGATGTTAAAGTGGGGAAACAAAAATGGTTAAAATCTGTAAAATTGTCACTAATTAACAACTTTGTGACACTTGTCTCTTCTAGGACTGTCCATTTAATGGTCGAAGGACTCACTGCATTATCATGACATTTGTGATACTTACCAGGAACATTTATTCATTTCATGTTCTCCTGCCCCTGAATATTAACACACATACATACACACAGTGATCCAGAAAAAGTCTCTAACGGTGCCAATTGCCAGTTGCTCTACAATATTCCTCCTTGGATTCTCTGCATTGGGAATCACTTTCACCAGCACTAACAAACATGACTTCCTTACAACACACACAAAAGTTCAACTCATGGTTTTGTGCCACTTACTGACCAAAGATTGGAGTAATGCTATATTCATACCTCGGAACAGGTGAGTGCAGCACCTGTGCAAAGATGTAGTTTAAAAGGGAGTCTGCACGGTGAAATCAGAACAGGGACAATAGAAGAATGACATAAGAAAGGTGGAGGTTAAAGGAAAAGGAGCATGAGAGGTTAGGCCGGGAGCCAAGCTGTTTGTGATTGAGTCAGGTGGATGGGAGTGAGCCCTATAAAGCAGAGCGTGTGGCCAGCACTCAGTGAGGCAGAGTGACCCATGCACTCAGGGCAGGCTTCCTCAGACGTAAAGGAATGTCTGTGGGAGTAGGAGCAGGGCTTGCAGGGTCTCCTGTGTATGGCTGAGGAATGCCAGAGAGGAACACAAGCTGGATTTTGATTGTGGACTGCACCTGTCGGCAGGTATCTCCTTGTGCTGCAAAACCCTTGCGGAATAAGCAGAAAGGACATCCTTGTAGAGTGATGTACTGGGGCTCAGGGTTTAAGAAGAAGACCTGCCTGGGTTTTAACCTTGTTTTATGAATGTATTTATTGCTATTTATTTGAACTTTTAGCCTCTATAACCACTCTGATTTTATGGATTTTTTTTATTTATTAATGGAAGAGCACTGCACTATTTGGCACCTTGATTTAGTAAAAGCACTTAATCACCTACCCTTGCTGACTGTATGTCATTTGCCCAGCTCATCATCAGTTTTGTTATCAACGGTTCTGGGTTTAAGCTGTCGGAGACTGTGGAGCCAACCCAGAGCAGTGCAAGTGTCCATCTATTTCCCAGATTATAAACTAATTGAAACAGGTTCTGTGAATCTCTGGCTTTTACTTGCATTCTTTTCTTTCATGCTTTAATTAGTAAACCAGTTAACACAGACTAGTACAACACAAAGAGAATGTAGAAGAAAGTTTGCTTAGTGCAAATGATTAGCAACAGAGATGCAGTTTGCACAGCTAATCAGCAACTATGCTCATGTTAATCTGAAGTATTGAGTCTTCAGCCTGGATTTAAAAGCTCCAACTGAAGGGGCACCTCATATAATAGCAGGCATACCATTCCACAGCTTTGGGGCCCTATAACTAGAAGTTCAACCTCACAATGCTAATTTATTAATCCTTGGAATAAAAAGCAGGCTAGCATCTTGAGAACCTAATGTGCTGTCAAGTTTTTAAGTAATAATACAGTAACATGCACAAATCGCTTCGACTGGCTCCTGTCAACCTGGAGGACCAGTGACTCTACTCCGAGACCCTCAAAAATTGCTGCACTTCTAACCCTGTCACTCTATCTAGCCCAGCCACCCTATGAAGAAACCTCAGAAAAATTGGTGTATAAAAAAAGGGAGAGGAAATGTGTCTTAGAAATACAGCTTTAGCTAATAAAAAGTGGCACTGTTTAGTGGATCTGAAATATTTGCCATTTTAAAGTCGGCTTTCATTTTTTTATTTTTTTTAAATAAAAAAATAATTAGTAAAAATAAATGGAGTGGTCTCTGTATTACCGTTCTGGAAACAATCACATCTCTAAAATCATGGAATCTAACAGTAAAACGCCTAATAATTAGATTTTTAATAATTAGTAAAAATAAATGAAGTGGTCTCTGTATTACCGTTCTGGAAACAATCACATCTCTAAAATTATGGAATCTAACAGTAAAACGCCTAATAATTAGATTTTCAGTGATTTTAATTTCTACTTTGCTCTTTTCTCTTACATATAGCTAATATTTTGCCATATATACAGTATGTTCTGGAATGTATGTGAATAGGGCATGTATATGCCATGCCTGATTTCATTAATAATAATTTTTGTCAAGTTATGTAGGAAACGTGTTATGCAGACCTATAATTGTCTGATGGATGCTTTACTATACTTAAAAGTTTTATTTTATGTGTGTTTTTTTTTTTTTCTTCTTTAGTGTATCTAGCAGCTTGTGGTGAAACTTTGAACATTGACTTTATCCTTCCTTTTAATGAGTTTGTTCCATCTACTTGTAATACAAAATTTTATTTAAAGGTAAGCATTTTCCTTTTGCTTAAGCTTGCAGTTGTGTTAATTTAATATTCTGTATTTGGAGCGAAATTGTTTTATTTTCATTCTATATTAAATCACTTGGCAAAGTGAAAAGCAATGAAAGAATGCAATATTGGGGACAGTAGCAAACCAGAATTCAAACAACTGAACAAATATAGTTCAGTGTGTTAGTTGAGTTGCTGGATGAACCGTAAATGTGTTTTGTAGGTAATTCAAGATGGATTAAATTATAAAAGTATAGGACCACTAGTTGCCCACAGTAATGAGCTCTGAGGAGCCTTTCAGGGAAGCTGCTAAAGTCCCGAGATCAAATAATTTCCATTGATGTGGGTTAAGCAATAGCCTACAGTATATGTTCTAAAACCATGGGTTGCGCAGAGTCATAACTAACTGTTGCATTCAGTGGAAAAGTTATGGTTTGTGAAGTGTCTTGCAACATGTTGCCATGGGCAGATTAAGCAATTTACATTGCTCCACTATAACTGTCAGTTGTGAAGGGAAACTTTTTAAGGAGGAAACTGGTGCAATTAATGCATGTGGAGACTCCCCACGACTGTTGGTGGCAATTCTCATAGGGGGTACCCCAATTGATCTAACAGTCATCGTGGACTGAGTCTCAAAGATACTGAGAAGGGCAAGATTAGGTTGCAAGAAAAAAAGTTTAAGAAACATTATTCTAGAGAGATCTGAAAGAGAGAAGGTTTGAGGTAATAGTGGAGTATTCAAAGAAAGAAAAGAAGATAACAAGTGGCTTATCTCAGAAAACAAAGGAAGGCAGTGCTAAAACGTGAAGAAACAATCCTCTTTTACCAAGGGAATATAAATAATAAATAGAAAAATATTGTTAAAAAAAACAAAAAAAAAAAACTTAAAATTACCAAACTTATTTTTGTCATTTCTACATTGACCTCAAAATGCAGAAACTGGGAAATAGCTCACTTAATTAGGCTAGGACTCCATTTAAATACAGAATTTGGTTGGAACAAAGCAGCCACAGTGAGGTCCCTAGGACTAAATTTCTACATTTTGTTGATGTTTCTTACAGACAGAAAGAATATTGTACCTTATAAGTGTTTGTGTTGTCTGTTGGATACAGTGTTATGTATGTAAAATTAAGCAATTGCTGTTTCTGTACCAAATTCTATGCAACAATTTATTCCTTCATTACTGCATTTATATACACAGATCAGTCACAACATTAAAACTACTGATAGGTGCAATGAATAATATTAAGCCAGCAGCCTCAGCGAGGTCCCTAGGACTAAGTATGAGAAACACTGAGAGGGGGAGAGTAAAGTGGGTGAGTTGGCAGGAGAGTACTTAATTGAAATCCTACATGTTCAGAACACTGATCTGACTTGGAAGTAAAAAAAAAAAAGTTGTATTAGGGAAAATTAAAATGGGCCTGTAAAAAGTGGAGCATCATAAGATCTGAGCTATCAAATACTTACTCTGTCAAGAGGAAAATGCACAGGTCTGGCCACTTGTCAAGAAAGCAGTGTTACGTTATATGGGGGTGAGAATATGTAGTCTTTTTTGGGGGCAAAGAGCTTTTAAGCTTGGTGCCTGATGTTGATGGCATATGATGAGATAAGTCTCAAGGAATACCTGGAGATTTTACACTAGGGAGTGAAACAGAATAACCTGAAGAGAAAGGGAAGAAACAAAGGCAGATTCTAAAGGTGGCCGCAAGGTGGGTGGAAAAGATAACAAAGCCATAAAAAGTTAGATTGGAGAGTGTAAGCCCAATAGTAGAATTGCAGGTCAGTAAATACACCCCAACACTCATTCTCTCTGGAGTATGTGTTTTTGATAATGGCAAGACAAGATTGAAAAGAGAGAGGAAGTTTAGCTGTTAATGGAGGTTATTCCATAAACAAGGATTTGTCAATACTTGTTAGAGGATATGCTATATCTGAGACTATGGCTGTAACACCAACTCCAGAATATCTTGGACTGTTAAGTATAGGGATAAAGGAGGAGGGTGAACTGAGGTGGCACATGTCATTAAGAGGAAGAAGAGAAGACTTTTTGACTTTGTATCCAAACAAGTCTTCAGAAATCTTTAACCTAATACACAGGGGATATTAGACAAACCTAACAAGAGAAAGTCATCATCTGCAAATAAGGATATCATATGAATGGAATTTGAACCTTTAATATGTGTTAAAAGGTGGTATTTTCAAGATGTGATAGCAGTGGTTCGCAAGATTAATTAAAAAGTAGGTGAGACAGAGGGCATCCCTGAATGGCATCACTACTAATGGAAAAGGAACATAGTATACTGTATGTGGTTTAGACAGAAGGACTACGGAGGGAGGAAGAGTAAAGTCTTAATTGAATTTATAGAAATGTATGAAAACATATCTATGACTTGCCATAAGAAATAAATGCCACTTCATCTGGTCGAACACTTCCTCAGCATAAATGTAGAGAAGAGCTTCAAGGCCTGAATGGAAGCAGCAGAAAGTGATGTGTAGAAGTCTCCACTTGTTATCTGTGACTCACCACAAGAGTATGAAGCAAGACTTTTCATAAAGGATTAATTTAGCTGTAGCTTTATGTATGGTACAACAGCATAGGACTTCAGTCTGTAGTTTTCTGTCTGTGCTTATAACAGCAATAGACCTGTAACACTGTCAATGGGCACAATTCTTGCCTTGCTTTAAAAGTAAAATAATAACAGCCATTTTATTCCTTGAAGTTTAGATGGCCAGATGGGGCCAGATATTCTTTATTCATATTACGGAAGGGGAGGAAGAGTTGTTTGAAAATCAAGGAGAAATGACGAGAACAAGGTGGTAAAGCTCTTAGACTTCAGTTAACTCAAAAATAGCACTGGTATTGTCTATAGACACCAGACACAAGAAACGCCTAGTATGAGAGAGAGTTGTTAGGAGGAAAGTATTGAAATTATTTATTATTATTATTATCCATCCATCCATTTGCCAACCCGCTGAATCCGAACACAGGGTCACTGGGGTCTGCTGGAGCCAATCCCAGCCAACACAGGGCACAAGGCAGGAACCAATCCCGGGCAGGGTGCCAACCCACCGCAGTATTATTATTATTATTATTATTAAGTGTAATTTTTTTCAAAGAAGCGTCATGGCAATAGAAGCGCCTGAGTGTACAGTTTTTGTTACTGGAAATCCTGCTTGAAAAAGACTGCCGCATGCAGTGGAAAGCTAATTAAGAAAAACCAAGAGCAACCTGGGGAATTTTTGACATTGTCTTTGACGTCATCCTTTCCCTTAAATTTTCTTCCATAAATTCTATTCTTTTGCTTCTAGAAATGTAAGAAAAATTATTTATTTTTTTAATTTATTACCGTTGAGATCCTATTATATTTTAATATTAAATTTTATGCTTAGAAATGAAGTTTGTACAGTAGAAACTTTTATGAAGTATTGCGATAAACCTTAATGATGTATTAAAAAATGGAAATAATGGCTATATAGCCAAAACATTTTGTCTTTAAAATTCTTTACTTTTCAGAATGGAAATAACCTTTAACTTTTTCTCCTTATTAATAAAGTATATTTGAAAGGAACTGCTTAAAGTAACTGCATTAATTGTATTACAGAAATCCCAGATAACTTATTTCATGTACGATAATGAAAACTGATTATACTCCTTTTTTTCCCCAGAAAATAACTTTCTGTTAATTCATAGCAGTGACATGGTTATTTAAATAAAATCGTATCGTGAGGATAAATGTGCACGTATAGCATTTATGTTTTAGTTCAAATATGTGCGGTTTTTGGCTCAAAAAGCTCAGTTTATTAACAGTCTTAGTAACATTTTTTTTCTTGCTCATTTGTTGGCTTACTGCAGTTCACTGTCAAATAATATAATGTTGAATTGCATAATGCTGCCAGTATCATCTCTGATAAACTATATAAAAAAATACAATTAAGGAATTTGGATAGAAAGAATTGGCTTTGAATTTTGTTTCCTTAGCGTTTGACACAAATTGCTGCCTCACAGCTAGCAGTGACCTAATCAACAATACCCAAAAGCATTGATACTATTTTGATGTATTATGAATATAATAAGTTAAATTTGTATAGCATTTTGAGTGCAGAACCTACCATGAAGAGTTCTTCGAAGCATAACAAATGCAATGTAGTTAAAAGATACTTTTGTTTTGCTACCCTGTGGTTTTTGGAATATCTCAGTTTATTCTATAATAGGAATGGTTTCATTTCAAAACTGTGCCTTACATTTCTGTATAGACAATTTTTACAATGATGTTTTAAATATCAAAATGTGCTTTATAATGATTGATTTATAATTTCATATTATTTATAGGCAGAAGATACTGACCTGCAGCTGTCTTTGCCAGATTGCCATCCTAGCAGATATTCTCTCCTTACTCTGGTAAAGAATTCCCACCCACACAAACTCCCTCCAGAAACCTGCATTACCACAGAAAATCAAGGTGGTCCAAAACAAATAAAAATGAGGTGGAGAAATATTACACAGTCGGAGTATGTATTCATTTTTTTTTTTTTATAATGGGATTTACATATTTATTTGATTTTTATTCCGTGCACCTTTGTGTGCTTGGGTCCTGGCATTCATGTGGATTTTACTTTGATATATTCCACCTATCTAAATATTGTTGTAGACCACATATACCCCTTCATGGCAAAAGTATTCTCTGGTGGCAGTGGCCTCTTTCAGTAGAATGCATCCTACCTTACTGTAAAAATTGTTCAGGAATGATTTCAAAAAATATGATGAAGAGTTCAAGGTGTTGACTTGTCCTTCAGATTCCTCAGATCTCAATCCAATATAGCATCTATGGGATGTGCAAGAAAAACATATAGCAGTGCTAGAAAAAGTCCAGAAAAGAGCAACTAGGCTGATTTCAGGGCTACAAATGATGTGTTGTGTGGTAAGAGTATAAGAGCTGAGCCTTTTCAGTTTAAGCAAAAGGAGATTAAGAGGAGTTCACAATTATGAACAGAATTAGTACAGTTAATCAAGACTGTTACTTTAAAATAAGTTTAGCTAAAACACAGAGATATAGTTGGAGTGGTGTTAAGGGCAAATTTCACACAAATACAGTATTAGGACGTTTTGTTCACATAGAGTATGTTAGACACATGGAATAGGCTACCAAGTAGTGGTAGTCAGTAGAGCTTTACTGACCTCCACAAGCAGACTTGATGTTATTTTGGAAGAATTAAGTGGATAGGTTTGGAAAGCTTTGTTGGGCTGAATGGCATGTTCTAAATTGTTCTATTGTGATGTTGTGCAACCATTGACAATGGACCTTACAGATGGAGAAATGTGAGCTGTTCTTAGCTATCTAAGAAAGTAGAGGCAAAATGTGCTGTTCATACCCTAGTCACTCCAGTTCATTAGAAAGTTATTCATACTTTGCTATAACAAAATATGTGGTGCTGTATGCTTCCATACAGCTATGGAAGATAATTCTTACCAAAACTAAAAACACAATCCAACATGTCAACTACATTGAAATGAAATACATAAGCAAGTGGGCTATTTAATTTTGGCACAGCTTTTTTGTGTCTTAATTATAAATGTGTCAACCAAATGATCAATTGCAGAACACAATGTTTGTGTCAGTTTAAAATGCAATACATTGCATTGCATTTTAATTCATATTCATAAATAGCATGTCATAACTAAAAGAAAAGCAGGCATATTGCATTTCACTTAGCGGTATTTATAACATTCCATATTCAATTATATTTATGTGTGTTTTTAATATGTGTTTATATAGTGTGATTTTTTTTCTCCATTTATTATATTCTGCTGTATGATTTTTCTAATTTCATTGGAAATGTCATTTGGTATATGCACCATTTGCCTTTTAATTTAAAGTAAGAACCCTTTTTCTTTAAATGTACTGTCTTCAACTAAATCTTTTTCATTCTAGACTTAGTATTCCTTGCTGTATTTTGGTTTTGATTACATAATTTTACAGAATGCACAGCTAATTAATTTAGTCTAAAATGTAGATAATCAACAAAGCATAAACCCCATTTTAGATTTTTTTTCAGCTTAAATAAAATAAAAACAAACTTGTCAACTGTTCAAGATGGACTTTTGAAAAATAAATATATGTTATGTCTTAGACAGCAGAGGAACCCTGGCTGGGGTTCAAATTCATGTTTTGTGTCACCTTTCTTCATTTTGATTCTTTTTTTATATATTAATTTTATTTGTATTTATTTGCCATTGCTTATTTTTGTGTTTCAATGCCTCGGCTATGTTCCACGTGTTTTGTGGTGCTCTCCGAAGGAGCGGGGCCTTCCAATCACTGCCAGTAACTGCACTCAGCCCTTTAAATCCGGAGGGTCTCCCATGGTTCCTGGCAGTTCATTGTGAAAGTGCTCCGGGAGTTTAGTGAGTTCTTGTGCTTTGGAACTTAGTTTTTTTCTGTGCTTGGATTTTGTTGGATATTTTAATCTTTTGATCTGTTTTTTACCTTTCTTTGAAATTCTGTTTTGGGTCTTGTTTGACTAGGATCGCCTATTAGTTGACCTCGCAGATAAGTCGAGTGTATTGTTTAAGCCGAAAATTATGAAATTTGTTATGAACCGCGTATAAGTCGAGGGTAAAACTTGACAGCCTATCACAAGTAAACATAAAGCTCTTTATCAACAAAATTTTGCCGTCTGTATGGAAAAAATTAAACAAGACTTGCATAGATGGTCAACCCTTCATCTCACTCTAGCCGGAAGAATTAACGTTGTTAAGATGAATATCCTTCCTAAACTTCTTTTTTTATTTCAAAACATTCCAATATATATCAATAAATTATTTTTTAAACAGTTAGATTCAACATTAACCTCATTCATTTTGAACTCGAAACACCCACGTATCTGAAGAGTGACCCTACAAAGACCTCAGGCAGAAGGTGGCATGGCTTTACCTAATTTTCAGTTTTATTACTGGGCAGCAAACATACAAGCCATAAAAACCTGGACACAAATATATGAACATACACAGGCTTGGTCCACAATAAAAAGTAAAATCCTGTAGTACTTCTTTATACTCCCTGCTCTGCTCTCCAATAAATGCAAGTTATCCCAAATATACTAATAACCCAATTGTGCTTTACTCACTCAGAATATGGAACCAAATTAGAAAGAATTTTAAGATGGAAAATCTTTTATCGGTGGCACCTCTGCAAGAGAACCACCTCTTTCAGCCCTCGCAAACATATCCAGTTTTTAATACCTGGAAAAGTTTCGAATTAAAATGCTCAGAGATCTTTATATTGACAACATATTTACATCTTTTGAACAATTACGTTCAAAATTCAACCTCCCAGCTACACATTTCTTTCACTATCTTCAGATTAGAAATTTTGTTAAACAAAAATTGCCGATTTCCCCCACCTCGCACCCCCCACAATGCTGGAAAAAAAACTTCTCAATTTCGAGGAATTAAACACCATTTCCACATTCCTATTAGAGTCCCTACCTTTCAAAGATCCAAGAGGACATTGGGAAGAAGATCTCTTAATCAATATATCAGAAAAGGAGTGGAAGGTAGCAAAGCAGAGAATTCACTCGAGCTCCATATGCGCAAAGCATAGAATTATTCAACTAAAAATTATATATCGAGCTCATCTGTCTCGCTTAAAACTGTCCAAAATGTTTCCAGGGCAAGATCCAACCTGCGAATGCTGCATCCAAGCTCCTGCCTCACTGGGTCACATGTTCTGGGCCTGGACCAAAATATTTAAGTGCCTTTTAGACAGCCTTGGTATCACAATCCCTCCTAACCCATTAACAGCTGTGTTTGGTGTTCTTCCAGACGGACTTGAAGTGGAGAAGGACAAGCAAACAGTGATTGCATTCACTACACTTTTGGCACGCAGACTTATTCTGTTAAATTGGAAGAATCCTAACTCTCCTCTGATAAGTCAGTGGGAAACCGATGTTTTATATTACCGGTATTTGAAATTGGAAAAAATCAAATTCTCAGTTAGAGAAATTTTTTCAAAACTTGGCAGGATCTAATCAATATTATTTTAGAATAAGAGAAATAACTATTACCGCATTTAATTCCCTTCTCCATCTCTTATTTACGTACATATTTATTTCTCCCTTTCTTTTGTTTATCGTTGCCTTATTAAAAAGCCCTAAGCAATTCTCCTTTGGCTAAGCTCTCCTTCTCAGGGGTGGGGTTTGATTTGTCTTCAATTTTGTTTGGTTATAAATTGATCTATTTGTATGGAATGATTACAATAAAAATTAATAAATAAAAAAAAAAAAATTGACAACCTATCAAATTCTTTGAATTTCATAATTATACCCAATGTACCTTGGCCCAGACTTTCAACATTTTAATCTTTGAAGAATTTTAGAAAGCCAAAATTAAAACTCCAAAAACATTTTTATTTATTTACTTACAGTTAAAATATTTCAAATAAATTCGTATTCAAGTCCCTCGCATATAATAAAGTGGCCCTAAGTGTCTTCTTCAAATCCTTCAAAGTCTGATTCTTCGTCATCAGAATGTCCGAGTAAAACGTGAAAGTCTTCTTCCGTGACGTCGTCAGCATAAACATCATCCTCTTCGCTGTCGCCATCTGTTGAATCATCTGCTGCTGACTCTTTGTCTTCATAGATGGCGTCATCTTCTGATCCATCCATAGCATTACTGATGCCGCATTTCAAGAACGACTTTTTGATCATTTCTGGTGGAATTGAGTCCCAGCTTCCTTTACCCATTTAGCTACTAAATCAATGTCTGGTTTCTTCAAATTCCCTCCTTTTGTTAATTTTACTTCTCTAGAACACATCCACTGCTGCCACATGCTGCGCACTCTGTCCTTGAATGGCTTGTTCAAACAAACATCTAATGGCTGGAGCATCGATGTCAATCCGCTGGGAATAACAGCTAACGTAGTAGCCATTTTCCTGGCTTCATCCTTCATATCCTCTGATGTATGAGCGCGGAACGTGTTCCACACCAAAAGTGATAGGCGTTTACTTTGCCCTGCTCCTGATCGCCTAGCCCACACATCTTGAACCCACAATTTCGTTCCAGCCTTTGGGGTGTACACGAACAGTAATGCCTGCAAGAAATTTTATGTTCTTTGGAAACGACTTCCTCTTGAATATTATCGTTGGGCGTAGCTTTGTACCATCTGCCAAGCAAGAGAGGACAACGGTGAAATGGGTTTTTTCATGGCCCGTTGACTTAATAAGTACTTAAGCCGCACTCAGTGTGTTCAGCTTAAAACTTTCACATCCCAACCCACCGCTGTTACTTCAGGTGTGCCCCAGGGCTCTGTCCTGGGGCCCCTCCTTTTCATTATTTACCTCCTTTCCCTTGGCAATATTTTTCGTAAATATAGCATTAGCTTCCACTTTTATGCTGATGACACCCAGCTCTATCTCACTAGCAAACCTACTGCTTCCTTTCCACCCTCCCCCCTTACTGATTGCATAGCAGAAATCAAATCCTCGTTCTCTTCAAACGTTCTTAAATTAAATAATGACAAAACTGAAGTTCTCCTCATTGGTACAAAATCAACATTATCCAAAACTGATCATTTTTCATTTGTTATTGATAATTCCTCTGTCTCCCCTTCCCTACAGGTTAAGAGTCTGGGTGTCATCCTTGACAGTACTTTATCCTTTCAGTCCCACATCAATAACATCTCCCGGTCTGCATATTTCCACTTGCGTAACATTAATCATACTCGCCCCTCCCTCACTCCCCACACCACTGCTATCCTTGTTCATAGCCTTGTCACTTATCGTCTGGATTATTGTATTTCCCTTTTCTTTGGTCTTTCTCGCAAATCTCTTTATAAGCTTCAACTGGTCCTGAATTCAGCTGCCCGCATCTTTACTAGAACCCCCTCTATTCACCATATCACTCCTGTTTTGCAGTAGCTTCATTGGCTTCCAGTTCAGTTCCGAATTCAATTCAAAATTCTCTTACTAACTTTTAAGGCTATCCACAACCTTGCCCCCTCCATATCTGTCTGACCTCCTCCATGTTGCCATTCCCTCCCGTACCCTTAGATCCTCTTCCTCCATCCACTTGAGTTTCCCTTTCGTCCGTCTTACCACTATGGGGAGCAGAGCATTCAGTTGTATACATCTTCCAGACTTTGACTTGTAATGTTGATGTCAGTGCCATGGCAGCCAATTACTTAGCTGTGACTGGGCAAGGAGTCCTGGGGCCTCATGTATAAACGGTGCGTAGGCACAGAAATGTTGCGTACGAACCTTTCCACGCTCAAATCGCGATGTATAAAACCTAAACTTGGCGTAAAGCCACGCACATTTCCACGGTAACTCATACCTTGGCGTACGCAATTTATCCGTCCGGTTTTGCAGACTGGCGGCACCCAGTGTCAAAGCAGTGCTACTGTTCCTGTATGGTTACCCTTTCTTAGATCCACATCCACGGCGGCGGCTTTATCAAATACACTGAAATTAACCGCATATCGTTCATAAATTTAATGCATCTGATTGTAATTAACCTGTAACAATATAATGGTCCACAGAATGGTCAAACTACTGTTCCTGTGTGCTCATCCTTTCTTTCTTAGCTCCACATTCCTGACGCGGCTTTATAAATACACTGAAATTAACTGCATATTGTTTATTAGTGTAATGCATCTGATTGTAATTAACCTGTTGCAATATAATGGGCCAGGGAATAGCCATAGTATTCCAAATACCATAACTGCTTTAGCGTTGTTACGCTCACTGCATCTTGTTCTTCTTTTTGCTGTTCCCGTTAAGGGTTGCCACAGCAGATCATCTTTTTCCATATTACTCTCACTGCACCACTCGGAGTATTTATATCACTGTATCTGAGTGTGAATCACAGCAGCAGATGATCGGAAAGAGAATTATCGGTATACAGTTTCAAGTACCCACTACCTCAGCCACGTCAAAAAGCGTCAAACCCTTTCCTGTACGGACCTCGCGTTTCAGAAACAGTTTCATCCCAAGAACTATAAACGCACTCAATCACCTCACTGTAAACTTGCACTACAGTTATAATATTGCACAACCTGCGCTACTTTATAAAGTGCGTATGATGACAATATCATTTTTAAGATGAAATGCAGCAAAATGTGTTGCTTATAGTATACAGATAAAACTTTAACTTCATTTAAATAATCTGTATTGCTAATAATTAAACATGTGAGGACACGGTGCCGCAGCGTATAGCTAGTTCAAGGATAGCTCCTGCCTTGCGCTGTATTCTTGCTGGTGCTGACGCGACACTGGAAGGATTGACGAATAGAATAATTAAACATGTACTACGAAGATATTTCAATGTTCCTTAAAAGTTTTGAAGAATCGGCGTTCTAAGCTTACAAATGGCTTAACGTCTATTACAGAGCTGATTGTGTGGCGATTGGAGAAAGAAAAGTATGGACAGGAATTGGAGGTTAGTACGTTTGAAAGAGACAGTACTTCTGTAATAAATTATTTCATCGAAGATCACACATGGTGCAGCAAGCCTCTTGCGTGAGCTATGAACAATCACTGCGCCACCGTGTTCCCATGTTTAATAACATGCTTTCATTCCGATCATCATGAAAATGATATCACGTATACATCTCAGTATTTTAATTATTCAGAGAGCTGTAATATCTCGAATGTAATGCATTCTGTGTCCTGTCGGAGAAAGAGAAAGAACGGAAGCACGTAGTGATTCACACACACAGAGCACATAGAAGATCAAACACAGAAAAAAGCATTTAACATGCTACTTGAGAAACTAGTAAAAAAAACGATTTTAAGATGAAGTTTATAATGTTCTACTTTAATGGCAAAATAAACTACATGATTAAAGTGGAAATTTCGAGATTAAAGTTGACATTTCGTGCTTTTTTCCCACTGTGTGCCTATGTTTTTTGTTTGTACCCTAATACGCTTTCATATGACACTCAGACGGTGGGCTACAACTCGCCTTTTCACGGCGACTTTGATATGTGATTTCTTTTTTATTTCGGGCACTGTGCGACTTTGTGAATTTGATCTTTCGAGTCTCACTCTGTCACTCGATCAACTTTCTTTTGTTGATTATACCACTGTTTAAACCAACAAATAGTACGTTTTTCCTTTGCCTCCACTTGGTATTCGCTGAAATCCTTCTATTTTCCCCCGTGCTTTTGCCATTGTCTTTTCACAGAAGGCTATTTATATTGATTTGCATATTCAAAGAGGAGTAATTCTGGGAGGAGTTGGGGCGGGACAGAAGGCGCGTGCACGTGCGTTACTTTTCACGCAAATCGGGATTTATGTAGTGGAAGAACGTGAAAGTATGCGTGCGCACAGATTCCTGCATCTGGATTTTTCTGTGCGTACGCACAATCCCGCTTTTGTGCTTACGCCATGTTATAGTGTGAGTTCTACGCACGGCGTTATACATGAGGCCCCTGATCAGTGAATGAGGGTAGAAGTGAATCTTCAGTTCCAAAGCTCATTCTTGTTTAAACGTGTGTTAGGGACTGAGTGAATAAGTGACTGGATACTTGACATGGATTATGCAACAGAAGTACATTGAGATTTTTTACATGGACATTTTGTTATTGTTTGCTGCAGTTCAGTTTAGGTACCCATTGAATCCCCTTGTATCAGGATACTTGTTATCTCTATTCTCAATGAAAACATGAGATTAATACATTTTCCTAAGCCATGACTACAAAAAATATGGTGTAAGTAATAAAATAAAGAAAAAAAATTTGGTGAAATATTTTTTTAAAAGTTGCATAACAAATTAGTTGAGGGAGGAGCATATTATTTTTGAAGTTAGGCAGATAATGCTTAGAGCAAAAGAGGAATTTTATTCTTTTGATTTGCATACTTTTTCTGACCCTGCTTAGGTTTCCAAAATCTTTAACTTTTTATTTACTTTCCAAATCTTTTTTTTTTTTTTCTTTTTAGACTTTCCATCCATCCTCTTCCGCTTATCCGAGGTCGGGTCGCGGGGGCAGCAGCTTGAGCAGAGATGCCCAGACTTCCCTCTCCCCGGCCACCACTTCTAGCTCTTCCGGGAGAATCCCAAGGCGTTCCCAGGCCAGCCGGGAGACATAGTCCCTCCAGCGTGTCCTGGGTCTTGCCCGGGGCCTCCTCCCACTTGGACGTGCGCGGAACACCTCGCCAGTGAGGCGTCCAGGAGGCATCCTGATCAGATGCCCTAGCCACCTCATCTGACTCCTCTTGATGCGGAGGAGCAGCGGCTCTACTGTGAGCTTCTCATCCTGTCTTTAAGGGAGAGCCCAGACACCCTGCGGAGGAAACTCATTTCAGCCGCTTGTATTCGCGATCTTGTTCTTTTGGTCACTACCCATAGCTCATGACCATAGGTGAGGGTAGGAACATAGATCGACTGGTAAATTGAGAGCTTTGCCTTACGGCTCAGCTCCTTTTTCACCACGACAGACTGATGCAGAGCCCGCATCACTGCGGACGCCGCACCGATCCGCCTGTCGATCTCACGCTCCATTCTTCCCTCACTCGTGAACAAGACCCCGAGATACTTGAACTCCTCCACTTGAGGCAGGATCTCGCTCCCAACCCTGAGAGGGCACTCCACCCTTTTCCGGCTGAGGACCACGGTCTCGGGTTTGGAGGTGCTGATTCTCATTCCAGCCGCTTCACACTCAGCTGCGAACCGATCCAGAGAGAGCTGAAGATCACAGCCTGATGAAGCAAACAGGACAACATCATCTGCAAAAAGCAGTGACCCAATCCTGAGTACACCAAACCGGACCCCCTCAACACCCTGGCTGCGCCTAGAAATTCTGTCCATAAAAGTTATGAACAGAATCGGTGACAAAGTGCAGCCCTGGCGGAGTCCAACTCTCACTGAAAACGGGTTCGACTTACTGCTGGCAATGCGGACCAAGCTCTGACACCGGTTGTACAGAGACCGAACAGCCCTTATCAGGGGGTCCAGTACCCCATACTCCCGGAGCACTCCCCACAGGATTCCCAGAGGGACACGGTTGAACGCCTTTTCCAAGTCCACAAAACACATATAGACTGGTTGGGCGAACTCCCATGCACCCTCCAGGACTCTGCTAAGGGTGTAGAGCTGGTCCACTGTTCCACGACCAGGACGAAAACCACACTGTTCCTCCTGAATCTGAGGTTCGACTATCCGACGGACCCTCCACTCCAGAACCCCCGAATAGACTTTTCCAGGGAGGCTGAGGAGTGTGATCCCTCTCTAGTTGGAACACACCCCTTCTTATAGATGGGGACCACCACCCCGGTCTGCCAATCCAGAGGCACTGTCCCTGATGTCCATGCGATGTTGCAGAGACGTGTCAACCAAGACAGCCCTACAACATCCAGAGCCTTGAGGAACTCTTGCGTATCTCATCCACCCCCGGGGCCCTGCCACCAAGGAGTTTTTTGACCACCTCAGTGACCTCAGTCCCAGAGATGGGGGAGCCCACCTCTGAGTCCCCAGGCTCTGCTTCCTCATTGGAAGGCATATTAGTGGGATTGAGGAGGTCTTCGAAGTACTCCCCCCACCGACCCACAACGTCCCGAGTCGAGATCAGCAGTGCACCATCCCCACCATATACAGTGTTGACACTGCACTGCTTCCCCCTCCTGAGATGCCGGACGGTGGACCAGAATCTCCTCGAAGCTGTCTGAAAGTCGTTCTCCATGGCCTCCCCAAACTCCTCCCATGCCCGAGTTTTTCCCTCGGCATCCACCGAAGCCACATTCTGCTTGGCCTGCTGGTACCTATTAGCTGCCTCCAGAGTCCCACAGGACAAAAGGGACCAGTAGGACTCCTTCTTCAGCTTGACAGCATACCTCACCACTGGTGTCCACCAACGGGTTCGGGGATGGCCGCCACGACAGGCACCGACCACCTTATGGCCACAGCTCCGGTCAGCCGCCTCAACAGTAGAGGCACGGAGCATGGCCCATTCGGACTCAATGTCCCCCACCTCCCTCGGGACGTGGTCGAAGTTCTGCCAGAGGTGGGAGTTGAATCTACTTCTGATACGGGGCTCTGCCAGACGTTCCCAGCAGACCCTCACAACACGTTTGGGCCTACCAGGCCTGACAAGCATCCTCCCCCACCATCGAAGCCAACTCACCACCAGGTGGTGATCAGTTGACAGCTCCGCCCCTCTCTTCACCCGAGTGTCCAAGACATGTGGCTGCAGGTCCGACGACACGACCACAGTCGATCATCAAACTGAGGCCTAGGGTGTCCTGGTGCCAAGTGCACATATGAACACCCCTATGCTTGAACATGGTGTTTGATATGGACAATCCGTGATGAGCACAGAAGTCCAATAGCAAAACACCACTCGGGTTCAGATCGGGGGGGCAATTCCTCCCAATCACGCCTTTCCAGGTCTCACTGTCATTGCCCACGTGAGCATTGAAGTCTCCCAGCAGTATGAGGGAGTCCCCAGAAAGTGTGTCCTCTAGCACCCCCTCCAGGGACTCCAAAAAGGGTGGGTACTCCGAACTGCTGTTTGGTGCATACGCACAAACAACAGTTAGGACCCGTTCCCCCCACCCGAAGACGGAGGGAGGCTACCCTCTCATCCACCGGGGTAAACTCCAATGTACAGGCTCCAAGTCGGGGGGCAATAAGTATGCCCACACCCGCTCGGAGCCACTCACTGGGGGCAAATCCAGAGTGGTAGAGAGTCCAACCCCTCTCAAGGAGATTGGTTCCAGAGTCCAAGCTGTGCGTCGATGTGAGCCCGACTATATATAGCCGGAACCTCTCAACCTCGTGCACTAGTTCAGGCTCCTTCCCTTTCAGAGAGGTGACATTCCACGTCCCAAAAGCCAGCTTCTGTAGCCGAGGATCGGACCGCCAAGGTCCCCGCCTTCGGCCACCACCCAACTTACACTGCACCCGACCTCTTTGGTCCCTCCCATAGGTGGTGAGCCCATGGGAAGGGGGACCCACGTTGCCTCTTCGGGCTGTGCCCGGCCGAGCCACATTGGTGCAAGCCCGGCCACCAGGCGCTCGCCATCGAACCCCACCTCCAGGCCTGGCTCCAGAGGGGGGCCCTGGTGACCCGCGTCCGGGCGAGGGAAAATGCCATCCAAATTTTTTATTCATCATAGAAGGTCTTTTGAACCGCACTTTATCTTATCCCTCACCTAGGACCAGTTTGCCTTGGGTGACCCTACCAGGGGCATATAGCCCCAGACAACAGAGCTCCTAGGATCATTGGGACATGCAAACCCCTCCACCATGATAAGGTGGCGGTTTGAGGAGTGGTCTTTTTAGACTTTGAATATCAATAGTTAATTTCTGACATTAGGTACAGTTTTTAATACAAACGTTTGCTAGTGGGTCAAGATGAAATGTTATGTCACTTCACTGTTTTTATCAGTAGGTTGTAATGTGAGAGCATTAGAACAATTAGAAAAAGAGTAGGCTATTTATTTTTCCCACAAGGGGTGATTAATCCTCCACGGATTTATGGGGAACACAGCCATGGAAGAGAATTAAGAGAGACGGTGGGGGGGGGAGAAAAGGAATGTTTTTCTGTAGTATTGTGGTCAGCAAATACACCTGCAAACGTATGCCAAAGGGTAAAGGAAGATTTAATTGTCCTGCCATTTATTTTGTACTTCAGTTTTCTTGTTTATACCTTTCTTCCTGTGATTATTTATTTTTGGAATTAAGGCACTATTTTTAGCTTATTAATTTCCTCCTTTGAATTATTTCCGGTTATTCAGAATTGCCATGAGTGTTCTCTTTTATCACTTCATACATAGTTTTAGTCAATATTATTGTCATCCTTTCATTTCAGGTATGTCATGTTCAATATCTCCTGAAAATAGTGGGCAGTGAAACAGCTTTGGTATTTTTACAGTAATTTGTTTGATATAGAGCAGCACATGATCAACCAGTAACATTTCAAAAATAGAGAGTGTGTAGAAATTGTATATATAATGAACAATATGGAAAAGTTACGTCAACACCATCACTAGTACCTCTTTGAGTGATTTGAATTTAGATTCTCATTGTAGTGATATTAGACTCACCTGAAGTAAATTGCCAGTATTCACATGACATAATTTAATCAATGAATGATGTCTTTAATGCTTAAAAAGGTTACTTTAATTCACCCACTCCTTATTGACAATGCTGAACATAAGAGAGACGTTTTAGATCGTCAGAAAACTATTAACGCCAAGCATCAAAATACAAGATTTACATTCCAGGCCATGAAAATATTGCTTTCACATTTCACCATGTTATACTGACAGGAGGAAAATTGATCAAGAAACTCTTAGGAAGTTGGTGCTAAGCACCCAACCAGACCTGGAGTTATGTGGTGGTTTCAACTAATTCCCTGTGGTACACACTAAATCAAATAAGGGCTGTTTTGTCTAAAAACAAGGAGGATTGCCACCATTGAAAGACAAATGTAAAAAGGCATTGTGAAACCAATGTATATTTCTTTGGTAGTGCTGACAAGTGATTTATTTGTAGGCTCTGAAATGAAGCTTGCTATATAAAGAAAAGTGTATTCTTCCAGTATGTTGGATGTTTCATAATGTTATGGTGCCACTTTCCTTTGTGGTCTTGAATGTGTTAACGGAGTCATGAAATTGGAGGATTACAAGGGCATTTAGAGCAGAATATACTACCCATAGAAATGGGTTAAAGATCATGTGTTCTCCTGCAGGACAGTGACCCAGAGCAACCATCTAAAAGTACAATAGAATTGTTAAAAAGGAAAAAAAATCATTGTGTTCTAAATTAAACTTACACGTATTGAAAAGAACTGAAATCTTCGGTTGGTAAAATTAATCCTGTAAACATCAAAGAGCTAGAACAAATTTCAACTGAAGAGTAGGAGAAACTACCAGCAGAAAAGTGCAAGAAGCTTAGAGATGGCTGCAGCAAATGTTTGGAGGCTGTCATCATTACCAAAGCTATGCAGCCAAGTATTAGTAATGGGTGCCTATATTATTGCCCAAGTCCTATTTTCAATTTCTTTGCTGGAAAAAATTCATGCAAGTTGAAAAGACATCTTTGTTGTAGTGTAACTTGGGGGTTCTGTTTAAATTTCTGATGATCATAATTTCTAATTATTTCTGTAAATGTCTTGCATAAAGTACCTAAAATATTGGGGTGCAAGTAATTTTGACCACAGCTGAATATTTTCATGGGAGGAAAAAAAAGGAAATGTAGTATTTTCTTCAGTGAGAAGCTATAGTTATAGTCTGCTTTAAACAAGTGACTAATTAGGGCATTTTTTGTAAAAGGCCAAAGTTTAGCTAATAGCAAGGCAAAGCTTACAGTCTGTTTTCTGTGCATTCCATAATCCATCTGACTTCAGTAGAAGCAAGGGAGAAGGTCCTTATTATACTGCAGACAGGCATATCATGTGTTAGATTCCATGGATTAAACCTCTCACTCCCAACTGTAGGTAAGGTCTCAGCAGGCTGTCAGGATAAATGACTGTCCAAGATGTGGTCGTCCTTGAGTGAGAGATTGTTGCAAATCTACCATATTCTTCTGCTGAAACTGCAAGATGGCTCAATGCCCATACTAGTGACAGGATGGTGATGGATAGGTCCATCTTACCCCACATAGAAAATGATCTATCACAGCCTTAAAACACGCCATATTCAGCTTGCCATCGATGAGGGGGAGTTGAGCCTCGTCTATAAGGTGAACACCAGCCAACACAATTACACTGCTTCAATGGAGAGATCAGTGTCCTGCACACAAACACTTTGTTCTGAGATGTTGTCATGTGCAGGTGCTGCCTTGGACAACTAGAGACACAAATCTCTGCCTGTGATTTGCCAGCAATTTCATCAGGAGCTTTTGCAGGAATGAACTAATGTCCCTCATCTACTGTTTGAAAGGCTCACTATCTCTGTGCTCCACAGGTGCCAAGCAGTTGTGACCAAAAGAAATGGTCACAAAAGATACTGAAGGCATTGAAATACAAATATTGTTAGTATTCACAGATGGAACAATTTTAATTTTGGCTTTTATAAACCATTGTCATTCTGAAAAGCTGTAATTTTGTAGCCATATAAATCTTAAAGGATCATAGGTGTGCAAGTTAAATGGTTGCTGGAGTAAAGTCTTCGTAATAGCTTGGTCACATTATTTAATATATATAAATTTAAATTTGTATACAAAGAAAATATATAACAATACAGCTGTTTATCTCATTAAGTAGAGCTTCTGTATTTAATTTAACAGGGCAGGTTGGGTTGATTGCTGGACAGTACCAAGTCTGATGCTTACAATTGACTATACCTGGCATCCGATCTACCCTCAGAAGGCTGATGAGCAATTAAAGCAGTCCTGTAAGTACCTTATTGTATTTGAATAGTAACATTCAAAATAGTAACATTTTTTTTAAGTCAGAGATGGATTTAGATATGTAGTTAATGATAAACATTTGAAACTTGTATATAATGGCTCTTCCGATAAGATACAGTGGGTCAAAAAAGTATTTAGTCAGCAACCAATTGTGCAAGTTCTCCCACTTAAAAAGATGAGATTGGCCTGTAATTTTCATCATAGGTATACCTTTAACTATGAGAGACAAAATGAGAAAAAAAAATCCAGAAAATCACATTGTCTGATTTTAAAGAATTTATTTGCAAATTATGGTGGAAAATTAGTATTTGGTCACCTACAAACAAGCAAGATTTCTGGCTCTCATAGACCTGTAACGTCTTCTGTAAGAGGCTCCTCTGTCCTCCACTTGCTACCTGTATTAATGGCACCTGTTTGAACTCGTTATCAATATAAAAGACACCTGTCCACAACCTCAAACAGTCACACTCCAAACTCCACTATGGCCAAGACCAAAGAGCTGTCAAAGGACACCAGAAACAAAATTGTAGACCTGCACCAGGCTGGGAAGACTGAATCTGCAATAGTTAAGTAGCTTGGTGTGAAGAAATCAACTGTGGGAGTAATTATTAGAAAATGGAAGACATACGAGACCACTGATAATCTCCCTCGATCTGGGGCTCCACGCAAGATCTCACCCCATGGGGTCAAAATGATCGCAAGGACGGTGAGCAAAAATCCCAGAACCACACAGGGGGACCTAGTGAATGATCTGCAGAGAGCTGTGACCAAAGTAACAAAGGCTACCATCAGTAACATACTACGCCGCCAGGGACTCAAATCCTGCAGTGCCAGACGTGTCCCCCTGCTTAAGCCAGTACATGTGCAGGTGCATCTGAAGTTTGCTAGAGAGCATTTGGATGATCCAGAAGAGGATTGGGAGAATGTCAGAAGGTCAGATGAAAAAAAACCTCTACTCGTCGTGTTTGGAGGAGAAATAATGCCGAGTTGCATCCAAAGAACACCATACCTACTGTAAAGCATGGGGGTGGAAACATCATGCTTTGGGGCTGTTTTTCTGCAAAGGGAGCAGGACGACTGATCCGTGTAAAGGAAAGAATGAATGGGGCCATGTATCGTCAGATTTTGAGTGAAAACCTCCTTCCATCAGCAAGGGCATTGAAGATGAAACACCGCCCGGGTAACGAAGGAGTGGCTTCGTAAGAAGCATTTCAAGGTCCTGGAGTGGCCTAGCCAGTCTCCAGATCTCAACCCCATAGAAAATCTTTGGAGGGAGTTGAAAGTCCATGTTGCCCAGCGACAGCCCCAAAACATCACTGCTCTAGAGGAGATCTGCATGGAGGAATGGGCCAAAATACCAGCAACAGTGTGTGAAAACCTTGTGAAGACTTACAGAAAACGTCTGACCTCTGTCATTGCCAACAAAGGGTATATAACAAAGTATTGAGATGAACTTTTGTTATTGACCAAATACTTTTTTTCCACCATAATTTGCAAATAAATTCTTCAAAAATCAGACAATGTGATTTTCTGGATTTTTTTTCCTCATTTTGTCTCTCATAGTTGAGGTATACCTATGATGAAAATTACAGGCCTCTCACATCTTTTTAAGTGGGAGAACTTGCACAATTTGTGGCTGACTAAATACTTTTTTGCCCCACTGTATATATTTTCATATTGCAGAATTGGTCAGTTCTTGTCATTAGGATTATTTTCCTCCTCCGATATCATTATGAAACAGCACTCACTATTTTTATTTTTATTTGTTCTTTGTGATTTATGATTGATATTTTCAGCTTTTTCCACTTTTATAGTATCGCTGCGAATGAATTGCATAACATCTCTTTTTATTTCTCCTGCATATAAACCACTTGGCCATTGGTAGTCACTTTTTGTATTAAAAAGCAGGTGTTGATTCTCCTATTAATACTTATATCAGCTTTCTTAAATTCAGTGAGATGCTATCTGGTAGGTTGCATTTTTCCGCAACTAGATCTAGCCTTCCTGAGGCCCTAATCAAAATTTGGACCCTTGCCTCCATTTCCCCCCCTACTGCATGTCTTTTCCAAAAAAAAAAGGAAAAAATCAAATTATGACAATTCCTGCTAAGCTGAAAAATGGGAGCTTGTTCAGCAATGCAGAATGTTTTGTAATAATTTAGAAACCTAAGCTAAGTGAAACCTTCCTATTATCATTTTGCCAAACACAAACAGTCAAAATCAGTATTATTTAGACATGTGTTTTCTTTTTATGAAAATGATAGCTGTTGCAGTGTGTTTGTAAGTTTTTTGTTTTTTTTTAACATTTCACCCTATAAATAAGCATTTTAACCTGGTGAAAAACATCAGAGAAATTGGAAGGTTCTCAATAGTAAACCTGCATGTGTGGTTTTGATTGGCACAATTACAGTGGAACCTCGGTTCACGAACGCCTCGGTACACGTACAACTCGGTTTACGACCAAAAAGTTTGCCAAACTTTTGCCTCGGTTCACGACCACACACTCGGTATACGAACAAGCCAGTTTCTGTTTCGGTTTGTGCGAGCTGATGATTTCCGCACGTGTTGCATTGTTCTCGGTCAGATGTGAACTGCTGCAATGAGAGAGAGGAGCCTGGGTGTTTGTCAGTGTTATTCAATGTTTTCACATTAGTTTACTATTACACTGTGCATTCTTTGGTGTAATTAACTATATTTGTGCTTACAAATATTTTAAAAAATATATTTACATACAGTTCGTACGGTCTGGAACGGATTAATTGTATTTACATACAATCCTATGGGGGAAATTGCTTCGGTTCACGACCAGTTCGGTTTACAACCAGAGGTTTGGAACGAATTATGATCGTGAACCGAGGTTCCACTGTACTAAGAAACAGTGATTTCAAGTAAGGAGTAAGGTGAAATTGTTGAGTCCACAGTAGCTAAGCAAAGTGGTAGATAGATAACCATTCTGAAATGATAATAACTTACTGGTTAGATGAGCTAATTAACAATGGCTGCCAACTCTCTGACTCCAAAAACTGGGATTTTTGGACAGACTTTGGTGACCCTTTATCATATGATACTTTAATTAACCTCGCAACAGTTTGTGTTAATTCTAAAGCAAATGTTTTATGTTCACTGGCAAAGTATTATTATTTTTAATGAAACTGCTGAAAGGTTAAAAGAAAACATAAGATCACATCTCGAAAACAAGGGGAACTACAATTCTAATTTCAAATAAAATCATGTAATTAGAATGGATTTCATGTAAATATATATAACAGTCATACATTGTTCAACCTGTTAAGTCAAATTCAGGGTTACAGAGGGCTGTAGTCCATCCAGCAGCACTTGAGTGTAAAGTAGGAGACATCCCTGGATAAATGTGCCAGTCCATCGAAAGGTTCCCACATGTCATCCTGCATGGCCTTACCACATTCAATTCATACACCTGCTTTTTTTGGCTGTAATTGCCATTTTGGGCTGCTGTTACTCTTAATCAAATGTGGAGACCTTTCTGCTCAAAACAATGTAAGATCTCTTTCTTCCACTTGACAGCTTCTCTTACTGCTGGTGTCCAACAGTGGCTTCTAGGGTTATTGCCCTGATAGTCATCAACAGCCTTCTGCCCCCAGCTCCTCTGTCTTGCCTACACTGCTTAATTCTTGAACAGGGTCAATTCAGAATTTATGTTCCTGACAGTGGTTTGTGAGTTCCTGAAATGTAGAATATTTTCAGTTGGTCTTAGTTAAACTTGACACAAACATAGGCATCTATTGGTCCACCTAACAAGTACTCCATCTGTTTGGTGCAGCTGTCACAAAGTGCTGAACAATTGACAGCACATCGCTTTTCTTTACCTATGTGTCCAGAGGACCAGATGACTGGGTGTTCCACATACAGTTGGTCTCAGTCCAGAAAAGTCTTGTGGATCTGTCTTGTGAGCTCACTAACCACAACATGAAGGAAATGGGTTGGATACAATACCAGCTAGGTAACAGGGATCAGTAGGAAGGATCCTTAGACTTAGACATGATAGTCTTTGGCACTGGAAACTGGTTCTTACAACATTAAATATAATTTCTCTGGCATTGAGAGATTTGGCACACATGCAGAAAGTTGAAAAATACTGGCTAGTTATTGTCAGACTCACTACTGCACTCAACATGGGAGAAGCCCATATGTGGATTATGACATGCCCTAAGCTAGGCATTGTATAGCTGATGTTGGTTTTGGTGAACAAAAAGGTCCCTTGGTGCAGGAATAGACAGTACACTTTGACTTTGTGTTTTAATCAAACAGCCATTCAAATTGTTCCTCTTTTTAGAGAGACTGGATTTGGTGCTTGAAAGGCTACTATCTACTAGCACTGTTGTCGTTCTGTCCTAATAGTTGGAATAGATAGAGATATCTGGGGAAGTGTGATCGAGAGGAATGACCTGCTGAGGCAAATCTGAGCAGTGAATTGTAATAAATTAAAAAGAAAATCATAAATAAAATCATTACCAAAAAATACTGAATTAAAATTGAGTTTATCTTTTATAGAATTTTCTTCAAAAGTGTTAAATGATGCCACATTTGGACGCACACATCTACTTAAATACACAGTAATACTGAGATCTATAAACCTCACTCAAACAATAATTACAGGCATACGAACATGTGATCCAGCTAACAATGTTGATCAGATAGTAGGGTAGTGGAATACCCAACAGTTCTTAAAGAAAGAAATATTGTTGGTTCAAGGTGCAGGCCATGTAATTGGGCTTTGGGTCCTTCTTCCAAAATCATTGCTGTTTCCATGTGGCATGACCGACTGGAAAAGATCCTCATTGATTTGCCGACAGTAAAGCACATTGCACAGGCCTACTGATTGTATTCATCGCAAATGAATCAAACACACCATTAGGGCCTAAATGACATGGTGGTACTCTTGCCAGAGTGATCCGGGGTACTGTGTTTTGTAAGAAGTACAGGGACCACCTTATTTCAACAGTGTTTCCTGTTTAACTTCTTTTTTTTCCCCTCAAATTCCATGCAAACTCATTTGACATATAACCAATGTTATATACCTTTTAAAAACACCTTTGTCCTTTGTGTAGTAGTCCTTGTAAATCAAATGTCGACATGAATAGTTTTCTGATCGTAGTTAGAACTGTATTTAATTATGTTTTTTTTTTCATATTGAAACTGAAGAAATAATAGATACTTTATTAATCCCCAAGGGGAAATTCACATACTCCAGCAGCAGCATACTGATAAAAACGATATATTACTGAGTGATAAAAAACACCGTGCAAGTTAAAAAGTGCAAGGTGGAGAGTGCGAGGCAGGTATAACAGTCAATAACATTGTATAATGTTACAGTTTACAAATGTGTGACTTGTGTTAACTGGATGTTATGAGCCTGTGTAATTGTACTATAGCAATGTTCTACTCTTTTTCCTGTGTTGAAGACTATAGTCTTGGCAGTGCTCTATCACCTGTGAATATGAATGAAAATGACTGAAACATTTTCTTGGAATTTAATATTGACATACATTAAGTACCCTGGTAATCACAGTCCTAAATTTTTTAACTACTTTGGTCAATTTCAAGAGCAGAGTTTGAAAGGATAGTCCAAAAACCAAATATAAAAATGGTTTGAGATATCAACACAAATCCTGTAAGTTTTAAAATTAGTTCCCATGTTAAAAAAGAGCCACTACTTTTAATCATATTTCATTTTTTGTTTTGTGTCCTTTGAATATTTCATTATAGCATTTAGTAGGGGTGTGCGATATTGGGGGAAAAAAAAAACTCGATATTTTCTGGGACTTTGACGATAACGATAATTCCAAGATATTCTGCATCCTTTAAACATGTGTTTGTAAGTTTTATTAAGATCTAGCTTGGTCTTGGTAATAGAAAATTAATTGTCACTTAATGAAACAGTTAAGGAAAAAAGGTCTTATTTATTTAATTAAAACTGAAGTAAAACACCCGGGTCCTTTCTGTGTAGAGTTCGCGCGCTCTCCCTGTGTTCGCGTGGATTTTTGTCCCGGGGCTCCGGTGTCCTCCCACAGTCCAAAAGTGTGCAGGGTAGGCTGATTGGCGAGTCTAAATTTACCCTGTAATTGTGTGAATGTGACTGTGTGAGTGTGTGCACCGTGCGGTGTGTTGGCGCCCGCCCAGGGTTGGTTCCTGCCTGCGCCTGTTGTTCCCGGGACAGGCTCTACTCACGACCCCAGTTGGGATTAAGCGGTTACAATAATGGATGGGGGGATGGATGGATGAAGTAAAACAAAAACATTAAATTCACCAGTCAACTTATTACAGTATGTATTATAGTACATAACTGAACAGTGGCCTACAGGATGTACACAAACATTTGCACTGAGACCAACAAAACTATTAAAATGAGAGCACCTACTATTCATGTAAACAAGCTATAAATGCACAGGGAATAAAACACCTGAACATCACAATTACAGGCCATGAATTACAGGCAAGAACACAAATCTAACATACTGTACTATACTGTAAACATCTAAACATCCATCGAATACTGCAGAAGTAGCATGTGTAAACAAGTTTTACACAAACTAACACTATTAAAGAAATTACTAACTTCCTTTGTCCAATATTGCACAAAGTTATGAGTTTTGAGAAAGTTATGAGAACTATAAAATTCTACTGGAGAAACTTCAAGTTGTGTGACAGGAACACCAGCCTGTCCACAGCATCTGGCTTCAAAACAGCACTGTTACATGTTACAACATTTCCTCTGGTGCTGAAAGCCCTCTCAGAAGCACTGCTTGAGGCAGGAATGCACAGGTACTTTTTTGCTAATTTCCCCAATCTGGGGAAATTTACTTCTTGTGTTTTCCACCACTCAAGTGGATTTACCTCACTGTCCACCTCGGGTATCATTAAGTAGCTCTTGATCTCTTTTTCAATGGCAGTGGGCAGAGACTCGTCTTCTTTAAATTCCTGTGCTTTTTTGAAATAGCTGCCAAAAGACTTTATTTTTCTTTTTGCTCCCTCCCTTGCGTCATCACCTGATCCAGTTTCTGCAGCCATCGGGTTAGCTGAAGCAGTAGAGGGTCCTGAGGTAGGGCTGTCTTCCTCTGTCGCCACAGCCATAAGTTCTCTCACAGCTGCCATTGTAATGGCTTCGATCCTGTCATCATTATTAAAGCAATTTTTGAACTGTGGGTCAAGTGTGGATGCCAAACCCAACAGCTCATCTACACAGTCCTCTGTGTATTTGGAGTTCAGATACTGTAGAATGGCTTGTTTGATCTTTTTGGTTAGGTCTGTGTCATCAGACTTCACCTCCAGGACATCAGAGTTGAATAAGGCCACGCAGGTTTTAAGTAAGAAACTGTTACAAGTTGCTCACCTGAAAGAGCATCTGTGAACTCCAGAAGAGGGCCTAGTGCTTTACTTACTGCCTCCAGTACTTCAACATCTTGCCATGTTGGGACAGGATGCCTGTGCTTTTTGTCTGCAGTCAAAACATGACGAATGGCTTTTTCTTATTCAATAAATCTCTCTATCATGTGCTGTCTTGAGCCCCATCTTGTTGGTGACTTGGTGATAAGTTTATGCATTGGAAGTTTGGCATTGTGTACCTTGGGTCTAAGTATTCAAAAGTTGTTTAAAACCATCTCTCTCAACCACTTGAACTGGCACCATATCTTTTGTGATGTAATTGGTGATGGTGTTTGTTATGTCATGCCATCTGTTGCTTTTCTTGTCGTAAGGCACTTTTTTGCAGAATGAATCCACTAAAGTTTGCTGAGTGTGTTTTTGTGCTTGTACCTTGGTTACTTTAGACTTGTGCTGGACAGTTGACTCCTTAAGCTCTTCGTATTCTGTGCGGTGGTTAGTTTGCAAATGGTGAAACAAGTTAGTTGTCGAGCTGTCTTTAACGGCAACCAATTTACTACAGTTTGCAGATTGCCGTCTTTTGAGCAACATCAGTCTTTTCAAAACCAAACCACTGCCATGCGAGTGAGAATGAACCACGTCTGTTAATTGCCTCTGATGATGTAGATGGCAAGGCTGTTTTCTCATCTGGCGCTGTTTGTTCACTCATTTTTAGGCAGCGAGCAACACTAACTTGCGGCTTGCTGGACATGCATGCCTACGCAACTCGCTTTGCGCACGCGCAGTGGTCTGTACTGTTGCATTAGTGAAAGAACTCTGTGTTTGTTTTTTTTGCAAAGCGAGTTACATACTCCATAATTTAATCTCGCACATCGTTAAAATGGCAATTAAGATATAATCGTAAACGATATTGCACACGTCTAGCATTTAGAATATCTATATTTAATATATACACTTTGATTTTATTAGTAGTTCCAGAACATTGATCTCAGGACATAGTGTTAATCAAGGTACTGTAGTAATAAAATTTTGTGGTTATTTAGTATTGCAGACATTATTTAGGATAAATACTCAATGTGTTTCTTCAAATTCATATGATGGAATATATTTCCTTGGGAGATTATTATATTTTTTAAATCAAAGATGATTAATTTATGAATATAATGTTTCAAAACTAAAAATATATCACACTTGTTTGAGTGGTCAGGGTTTACTGTATATTTTTACAAAAAAATATGTAGGTAATTGTATTTTTTTTCAGATTTTATATTTAAATAACTTTGAAAAATCAATGAAAAACTAAGGTATAGTTATCGATAGACAAGTTTTTGTTATATTTTGAAAGGATTGTTAATGCAACATCTTCAAGCTACATATGCTCAATTTTATGTTACTGGTGGTAGAAATACATTTGCTTTTATTTTATTTATTTTAGCAGTATCTGAAATGGATGACTCCCTGCTATCTCCAACTTTAATACAACCTAGCAAATCTGCTGTTGATCCATCAGAACTTACTCCAGATAGACTTCATGTTGATCTGGAACTTTCTCCAGACTCTCAAATGATATTTTATGGACCTATGTTGAAGGCACTCCTTTGTATAAAGGTATGTGGTACAATTTTACACATTTCTTTGCTTTATGTATTACTCACATATATTAAAAAGCTAATGAATCAAGAAAATAATTTGTGATGTAAGGTATTCTTGTAAATACCATTAAAAATGATTGACTTAATAAAGTGCGTATTTCATGATTTTACATAGCTGTCATACTGCATGACTTGTTTTTATCTGATCCTTAAGAAAATGCAGATAATGGTTTGTGCGTCTAAACTTTAACAAATCCTTCCTTCCTTATGTTATACAGTTAATTCCTCTTGAATAAACTTGCACATTCTGTCCCTTGATATACTTTTGTCCTAGAAGTCATAATTTGCATTTAGAATAGTTTTTTTTCTATCATGCATGAAAGCTGCATCAGAAATGTCATACATGCACGTGTTTTAACCACTTCTTACCTACCTTTACTTGTAGTGACTGACTTCAATGACCTAACTATGTACATAGTCAAAGCAGTTATTGTTTTGAAAGCCCTTCCTACTGTACTTGGTCCTGATTTTTTCTTATCAAACACACCACTCATAAGGCTATATCAGACCAGTTATAGTGACTATTTTGACAACAAAAACAAACATATCCAACAACTATAACATAAAAATCACCTTGATTTAATACACAAAATATCCTTTAAGTTAGTTTGTAACTTGTCTTATCCCAGTAAATCATTAGCCTTGTGAGTGCCAGCTGCCACACATTCCAAAATCAAATTCTTTCACTGTATAATGTTCTTCTATACTAATGGAAGAGAAGGAGCTCACCTGAGGTCAGTCATTTTGTAAGGTTCTCCTCCATGATGCAAGGGGTCCAGCAAATCTCTCCCTTGCCAATCTAATGTTGAAATGTGCTTCTCGTTTGCAACCTTCTTAGTCTTTAAATCCTTCAGGGATTTTTGTCATGGCTTCCATATTTTCTTCCTACATCAAGTCCTGGGACTATATAATAAAAATAATATACTGTATATTTACACACATACACACAATCTCATGTACTGCCCCTTTTCCCACACTTTCTATAGCTTGGTTACAATATAGTAGCAAAGAAACTCACTGAAGCCACTCATCCTCAGTAAAGATTGTACTTTATTTTATTATTTATTTATTTGATTAATGTGTAAAGAGCAGTTTAGTTTGACCTTTATAGCTACACTTTATTGACATTAATTTTCCCCATGCTTATGGTGATATTTCTGATTGATTCTGCTAATAGTAAATACCAAAACCAAATGTGGAATGGATATTATGAATTCCAAAGAATGTGTCCTTTTGGAATTTATGTGATTTTAGTTTGTAGTATGGTGCATGGAGCTAATTACATGTGATAGTGCCCCTGAAGTTGGTTGCAAGTGGTCTTAGCACCATTTTGAGACCGTAAAAAAATCCAGGCACACAAAGTGATTCAATTTGAATCTATTATTTCTGCAGGAGGTATGCTTACAGCCTAATACAATATGCTGGCTTTAATGGATGCAGTTTAACACAGAGGGTTTTGTAGGCTGTACTAATAGATTATTTGATTGGCTAAAAATAAGTTAAGTCACAAAGCAGCAGTGTTCTAATGAACTTGTATGAAAGGCACCTCAATTCTCAGCTGTCCTCCTGCTAATATTTTATATTTCATAGTAGTATCTTCCATATTAATGGAATCTCTCTTTTTTTGTTTTTGAGGAATCTGACCCTTTATATAAGTTTAGATAATCCTAATGCACCTGTCCATTTGCTACTGTATTTCACACATGTTGCATACATTCTGAATAGTTTAAACAAATTGTGACCTTGAAGGATGTTTGTGTAGGAAAATATAAAGCATACTTTGCATTATGATAGCTTATTAGTTCTACACTAATGAGGTTAAAAATTCCCAGGCAGGCAACTGTCCTTTCAAGCTCAGTCGTGGTGCATCCCTGGTAGCGGGAGTCGGAGGCAGGGCCACAGAAGGCAGCAGTGGTCCAAGCCTAGAAGCAATTTGCAGAAGGTTGGCTGAACTGCTGATTTGGTGTCTCTTCAGCTGCAAGGTCCTGTTTGGGGTTAGCTGAGGAGACATCTACTTTTAAAAGGAATGCACTGGGACGGAGTTTGAAAGGACATTTGCCTGCCTGGGAATTTTTAACCTCGCACACACTCATATACTGCCCTTTTTCCTGCACTTTTTTAGCTTGGTTACAGTGTAGTAGCAAAGAAACTCACTGAAGCCACTCATCCTCAGTAAAGATTGTACTGTATTGTAATTAAATAATTGATCAAATTAATTTAATTTATTTTAAGAAAAACAGCTTTCTGACATTTTTTATTCCCCCTCTATGTGTATAGTGCAGTTTGGATTGATCTTTATAACTACACTTTCTTGAAATTAGTTTTCCCCAAGTTTATAATGATATTTCTGGTTGATTCTGCTAATAAAAAATGCCAAAACCAAATAAGGAATGGATATTATGAATTCCAAAGAATGTTTTAATGGATTATTTATTGGATTGTTTTTAACCTCCGCTTTACACCATTTTTATCGATTTATATATTTATAGACTGATGATGCACTGAATTTTGTTTTGATTGACTTTGAGTTAATAAACTGAGAACACAAATGGTATACATTTATATAAATCGATTCACAAATCACTCAAGCTAGCAGATGTCCAACGGGAAATCTCCTGAATTCTCCTAGCATATTTTATTAGTCATCGAGTTAAAGAAAGTTCATTTACTCGTAAAGTGTTTCAGATAAATACAGCATCACCTACTGACAAGCTGATTAATTACTTTAGATTTCCTGGAATAATAAAGTTACAGTCAAAGTAAAAAGTATGTGAACCCATAGGAATTATCTATATTTATGTCTAATTCCCATATAAAACATGGTTGTATCCTCATGTCAGTCACAATAATGAACAAACAGTCTCCTATAACTAAAGATACACAGATTTTCAGAGAATTTTTGATCATATTGAATAAATCATTCAAACTGTGAAACTGAAGGTTGGAAAAAGTAAGTGAACCCTAAGCTAATGACTTTTTAAAAAGCTCATTGCAGTCAGAATTTAGCACACCTGGAGTCCATTAAAAGAAACGAGTTCAGAGGTGTGGCCTAGAATTACTTTGATTGATTAAAAACACTATAAAGTTTGAGTTTGAGCTTTTGACAAGAAGCATATCCAGATGGGAATCATGCCTCGTGCAAATGAGCTGTCTGAAGAGCTATGATCAAGAATTGTTCATCTACTTACAGCTGGAAAGGGTTACAATGTAATCTCAAAGATTTTAGATATTCATCAGTCTACTGTTAGGCAAGTTGTCTATAAATGGAGACAATTTGGTATTGTGGCTACTCTGCCTAGAAGTAGGCACCCTGCCAAGATGACCCCAAGAGCACAATGCAAAGTCAGCAATGAGGTAAAGAACCCTAGAGTGACAGCAAAGGACTTGAAGTCATTAGAACTGGCTAACATCTCTGTTCATGAGTCAACTATATACAAAACATTGAACAAGAAAGGAGTCCATGGCAGGACAACAAGAAGGAAGCCACTGCTATCAAAAAAGAACATTGCTGAACGCCTGCCGTTTGCAAAAGAGCACTTAGACACTCCACAACGGTACTGGGAAAATGTTTTGTGGAGTGATGAAACCAAAACTGAACTATTTGGGAGGACCAAGCAGAACTTCATTTGGCATAAAAAGGGCACTGCATATCAACATCAAAACATCACCCCTACAGTAAAGTACGGTGGAGGGAACATCATGATTTGGGCCTGCTTTGCTGCATCAGGTCCTGGACAGCTTGCCATCATTGAGGGGAAAATGAATTCACAAGTTTATCAACAAATTCTCCAGGATAATGTGAGGGTGTCTGTCCATCAACTTATAGCTCAGAAGAGGCTGGGTGATGCAACAGGACAATGACCCCAAACATTGCAGCAAATCCACAGCACAATGGCTTTAGAAGAACAAACTCTGCCTTGTGGAGTGGCCCAGCCAGAGCCCAGATCTCAATCCTATTGAGATGCTGTGGAATGACTTGAAGAGAGCCATACACATAAGGCAACCAAAGAATATGGAAGAGTTAAAGCAGTTCAGCAGGAAAGAATGTGCAGGTCTGATCTGCAGTTACAGGAAGCGCCTGGTTGAGGTCATTGCTCCAGGACAGCTTGCCATCATTGAGGGGAAAATGAATTCACAAGTTTATCAACAAATTCTCCAGGATAATGTGAGGGTGTCTGTCCATCAACTTATAGCTCAGAAGAGGCTGGGTGATGCAACAGGACAATGACCCCAAACATTGCAGCAAATCCACAGCACAATGGCTTTAGAAGAACAAACTCTGCCTTGTGGAGTGGCCCAGCCAGAGCCCAGATCTCAATCCTATTGAGATGCTGTGGAATGACTTGAAGAGAGCCATACACATAAGGCAGCCAAAGAATATGGAAGAGTTAAAGCAGTTCTGCAGGAAAGAATGTGCAGGTCTGATCTGCAGTTACAGGAAGCACCTGGTTGAGGTCATTGCTTCCAAAGGAGGGTCAACCAGTTATTAAATCCCAAGGTTCATTTACTTCTTCCACTACCACTGTGAACGTTGAATGCGTTTGTAAAATAGACATGAAAGAGTAGAATTTTTTGTGTGTCATTGTCTTAAGCTCATTGTGTATATCAGTACCTGTGACTTAGATGAAGGTCAGATCACTTTTTATGACCAATTCATGCAATAAATCAGATAATTTCAAAGGGTTCACATACTTTTTACTTTGATTGTAAATAATGAAAGGTATGTAAAGATCTGTAATACAGTAGATAAGTAAAGTAATGAGTTATTTTTCTGCCAAATTTCAGACATTGCTATTCTTGACTTTTAATGGATTAAAGTGTTAAAGCTGTCTGATGGATTAAAAGCAATAGACAAAACAAAATGATAAGGAACCAACATTGTAAGCATTTAGTCTTTAATAATATGTAACATTCATGGTGTTCATATTTCTTCCAAAGTGTCAAAATAACTTTTTTCAAAAAACTTTTTTTTTCTGTTTATATTTTAATTTCTTTTTCTTTACTAGGAGAACTACTTTGGAGAAGATGACATGTACACTGATTTTGAAGAGGCAGTTTCAAGCCCCGTGCTATCACTTTCCACTTCATCTAGTTCTGGATGGACTGCGGTAGGGGTTGAGGACAGTGACAAGAAGGATAATGAGCATGGAGGCAAGCAGATCCATCCTCTCTCACTTCGCCCGTGGGATATCACTGTGCTCATTAATTTATATAAAGTGCATGGCCGACTCCCAGTGGTAAGTCAAATTTAACAGGTATTAAATTGAGTGAAACAAACTGGTTCACAGCAGATGATTGCATTTTGTTTGACAACTGAGAACATGTGGATAGTGTTTTCATTGGATGTCTGGCTTAGTAAAGCTTATTGCACATTTTGTTTGTGAGATTTAATTTTAATAAGCAGACTTGACTTTATATTTCTATTTTGGTTGTTTTATTGTTGGTTGTAATTCTCCTTTTTTAGCTTTTATGTTGAAACTTTTCAGAGCCCAGTTTTCAGCCTTCATCTTTGCCATTGTTAAAAGTGTTAAGTGACAATTCTTGCATATTAACACAGAAGCCTTTTGAACTTTAAAAAGGAAAACACAAGACTTGGCTGCTAACTTGAACGCAACTTCACATCAGTTACACAAAAGTCGGAAGCATATTTTTGATTCAAGGGAATTCATTTTCAATAGTGGTAGTGCCAGTGTAATTGTGTGTGTCACTTTTTAATGTAAGGTAATCACTGTGCTGTCATTAAGTTTGAATTCTGAGTTTGCAAGTGTATTATGTGTTGTTTTTCTGTTTTTCCTGCTTTCTTTGAAAGCAGGCTTTTCTGTAAGCTGAAAAAATACAGAGGATACATTTGGAAAAAGTTCCATTTCTTAATGTGATACTGAAAGATATAATTCATAACATTACAACTGAATGACTTACTGTAAGCTGAAAAGTTTGAGAAGACTTATTGAGTCTTTACTTTTCAGCCCAGAATCACCTTTCGTGTAAAGTATTCAATTTCCTCCAGTTTCAGTAATGATACTCTATACTTTATTTAACCAACGTTTGTCACTTCAGAGTAGAGTAGATTGCTTTAGTGGTATGGATAATAATTTGTGTCTTGTTGACATTACAATAAAGAGGCTAAACACATTTATGTTTGGAAGAATGCCAAGTGGGGGATGAGTGGTATTTTTTTCCCCTCCATCCTGTTTTTGTATTTTTTGTCTATTTGTTCATTTGACCTTATCATTATGCTCATCTGTAGAGAGCTGACATATGATATTGTATATAAGGATGCTTCTTTTCTACAAATTATATATCCATGTTAAACTTGTAAGGGTTTCTTCTTTTTTCTTTTTTTGTTACTTATTCATTATTATTCTTACCTAATTTGTTTTTCTTTTCTTGTAACTACCTCTTTGACATTTTGTAAAGTTATTATTTGTATGAAAATCTACTATAGAAATAAATGTCATTGTTGTTATTGGTAATAGAATTATCATTACTACACAGCAGAGAAAGCTAACTTGATGATAGATATTTGCTGCTTCAGAAAGAGTTTGGACTAAAAAACATGTCACATTAGATGACAAAGCAGGTTTGATTTTGTCATTAGTTGTTGCGATGGGCTGTGTGGACATGAGAGCTGACAATCAATGAATGCTCATCCAGAAGTTAAATACATATAATGCAGCAACAAGGAATAAGGAACATTGGTGTTTTGGAGCTAACAAATGGAAGAAAAGCTTGTCTGTCTGCTGCTGTGTTTTCACGTTTTGGCTCACCAGGCTGGCACCGCCGCCTCAACCTGACACAGACAAGTGTGGGGCACAAATTCTAGTCACACAAGTTTTTTTTTATTTACTTTTTTCTTGTGGGAAACACCTTCCCCGTTTCCCACAAGGACAACTCAAACACAATACTTTTTCTTTTTCTTGTCCACTCTTTCCGGTAAGCTTCGTCTTCCTCCTCCCGACTCTGACTCTCCGAGTAGTGGCTTCTGGCTCCTTTTATAAAGCACCCGGAAGTGCTCAAGGTTCTTGATGACCTGTTTCTGGCAGCACTTCCGTGTGTGGTGGAAGAACTGCCCATAAGGCCTTAGCAGATCCTGCTGCTGGATCCCAGCAGGACTGCACCAAACTCCAACTCCCATGGAGCCCTGTGGGAGTCTGAGGCACCGCTGCAACCCAGGGGGGCTGCCACCTAGTGCTCCTCTGGTTTTTCCAGCATGGAGGCATGCCGGTTGCTCAAGGACCCTGGCTGCATGCTGCAATGTACTACAAGCGAATGAAAAAAGAAAAAAAAAGGTAAGAGATTGCTGCTGAAGTCTATACTAGTTAACTCTTTGTACAGTGCTGACTCCATCAGTGAGCACTCTATTAGCTGTCACAAAATGGGGCGAGCATGACAGTGCTGGAAGGTTGCCATTCAGTTGCTAAATGTGACATGCCCAACAATTTTACATATACCAGTCTCATGTAAGCTTCATACATGTCAAGTCAATCCACTGGATTTAATCAAACAGGTCAAGGTGTAGTTTAGGAGACTTGAGAGAATATAATTAATTTGTATATTTTGAGCAATTTGCATTGGTGCTATAGATTTTCCACAGTTTCATAAGTGTATTGCATATACAACACAGTGTGTTTAAAGAAAGCAAATTATGAAAGATGATGTAATCTCAGGGTTATATACGAGCTACACAATTAGCTCTCATTTTCAAATCATTTATTTGTATGTCTTTGCATGTGTTTAAATTAACAAATATAATTCAGTAATTCTACAATCATCTGTAGTTAACAAAAGTATATAGAAACATTAAGGTATGATTATAAAAGATGTAATATAAAACAACATGGTTTCAGATGCCTGCCTTAGGAATGAGCAACACCATAAACATATATCAACTATAGATTTTACTGTGAACCTTTGGTAGTATTTAGTTGGTATAACTTTTGTTTTTCCTAGGCATTATTTTCTCATCTTCTTTTTATTTAATAAACAAAAATGTGATAATTGACTATTTGATGTAGTAACTAAAAATGATTTAAATGCTACAAATAATTTAAATACTACAACCTTCAAATCAGTTAACTAAGTTCAAAACTATACCTAAATGTTACAGTATGCATACATTTTCTAATTTGTTTAAATATTGATAAGCAAGTCGCAAGTCGGAAGAATTAAGACGAGTCTGACTCGAGTCACCCCCCTCTTAATTCAAAATACATTTAAACATCATCTTATCTAGAATGGCAGGCATACAAAAGTATAACTGTCAAATAAATGTCGACCATATGGATAGATATGTCCAGGCTTCTCGTATCATTTCGATTCCTTTTGGAATGGGTGTATTCTTACTTTCACAGTCTCATGTTTATTTTCTGAATGCCTTATTGCAGTTTTAACCAACCTGTTTTCATATGTGAAAAGTTATTATTTTCATAACTTGTCATATGGTACACTTCTGTCTATCACTAAAGAGTATAGGGACTGGGTTTTTAAAAATGTTTGAAATTTATCCACAGACATAAAATGAATGGTGTCTTCAATGGACCCCCGCCCCTCCTGGATCACTCCCATTTATGTTGTGGGGGGGGGGGGGGGGGAGAGAGAGAGAGAGAGAGAGCTCAAAGTAGAGGACATTGTGTAGTCCCATGTACTGTATGGAGGGCCGTTCTGAGAGAGAGAGAGCGTGCTAAGGAGCTCAAAGTAGAGGACATTGTGTAGTCCCATGTACTGTATGGAGGGGTGTTCTAAGCAATTTGCATTCACTGCAATATGTTTCAAACACCACTCAGTAGTTGTATTTTTGTCACATCTGTTTGCTGAACATTAGGTAAGTTAACAGTGAAGCAGTTGTCACAGGGAATTTATCAGTTTGATCTTCATACAATATAAGGTTCGTAGATGCAAAAAATATATGATTCTCAAGAATTACTGTTACCAGCCACAGGACAAGACACGGGCCTACTTTTAAAAACATTATACTAATTCACGCTGACCTATTGTTAAACAAATATACATTTAGGAGTTTGCAGTATTTCACAACTGTCCATTTGTCATATGCCTATGGCAGTCCACATTTATAAAACTGCACACCATATAATTCTGTCTGTGAAACCTGCCTTGCCTGTTAATAAACTGGCGTCTTGTGTGGGATGTTCCCTGCCTTGTGTCCAGAGTGACTTCCCTTTTGTTTTTGTGTATTTTTTTTTTATCCCCTTACCTGTTTCATTTACATTTAGCATAAGGTTGCATGGGGAAATGCCTATCTTGGCAGTACTGAATTAAAAGTCAATTACGCACTGTTGTTGGGCATGCTTAACCCTACATGCTAACACCTTCTCCCACACCTTGCTATATTCAATGAAATGTCCACAGAGGTTTCAAGTAGAATTTTTTTTTTAACAAGTATTAATAAAAACACTGAACAGAAGGTGGGAGCCTGTGAACCATTAAATTTGTACATTGCATGTTAGTGTGCAAGTGAGTGGAAAACCTAATTAGGCATGCAAAGACAACGGCTGCACTTAAGATTCAAACCCAGAAGCACTTAACATCTCAATTTCTGCAAAGATTGCTGTGTAAGTAATATTATGTATCAATGTAAGAAACAATAAGGAAATGGTGCTTTTATTGAGCTTTGTACTGCATACATGTGGTCTATTATTCTACAACTAATGCCAATAAGTTTTTCAGGAAGGAAAAAAGAATATAATTGTTTCCATAAGAACCACTTGTGATATTTTAACTGCTTAGTTAATCCATTCTTTATTAATATACAAATGGTATCAAAAACAGTTTTTTGCAGTAACTGCAAGAGGTGTTCTTTCTTCTGGACAGTACATGTTTTTAGAAAAGGATAACATTATACAGTAACTTTTTATGAAATACAGAGTGCAAACTTTTATAATATCTGCACAGCCACATTAAAATCATTGCCACTTTTATGGTAAGTCATGATGCTGAAGACTTTGATGCATAAAATAATTTATTAAGATGATGTAATACTTTTCTCTACATTTTAATAGAGTATTTACTTACAGCTTCACTACCATCTATAGTTGTGTATTTTCATTGTTTTTTCCTGTAATGTGTCCTTGAATTTGTTGAAAGACACATTCAAATAACACTTTTTGTTTTTAACCGTTTTTACTTTTTAATTCCAGCAGTTACTTTTCACAAGTTACAGCACAAGGTTTAGTTCAAAACCTCAATGCTGTTATGTACATGCTTCTCATCTGTGAGAGGATTTTCTGGAGTGTTTTTTAACAATATTTTAGCTAAAATATGTGTTTGGGTTGTTGTGAACATTTGACTGGATATCTGACATATGGATTATGTGACACAACTAAACTGACATTTTTTTTTTCATGAATGTTCTCAAATTGTTTGCTCCTTGTTCAGCCAGGAAGTTTATCTCCATTCTACGTAAAAACAAGAAATTTAAAATGGTTCCTCAGCCATGACTACAAACAACAGGTGGTATATAACTGTTAAAATAATCTCAATTTTGTATGGACTATCTTTTAATCAAAAATCAGAACCTGAATCCTGAAATTGTAGCTCCCTCTTAAGTAACATGCTGAAACATTTTTATATTTATCCACAGATTTAATTAGTGATGGTGTGTCTCTATCTTATATAATCAAATAAGATGATTTAACAAGGGTCCATGGCCACATATAGAATATACTGTATCATTTGCAATAACTGAGCTATGGAAAACAAAATGCTGGTATAAAAATGGCACAAATAACAAACAAAAACCTCATTGTACATAAAAATTAAGTGTTAAGTTGAATTTCTCATTTTTAGAAACCCCAAAGTCATAACCATTGGTAAATTTATGCTGTACACAGCCGTCCAACTTAAAGGAATACTATGCAACTGAACATAGCAAACGTCCTGCAGTACAGAATATTTTCATCTGATATAAGTGAGCAGATATTTGGTAAATACTGTTTGGTGGGGAAAAAATGTATTTAAACAATTTAGGCATTAGGCATTTATGCATATATACTGTTTTTATATATTTGGGACAAAGAGACATTTTCCTTGATTTATCCCTCTGCTTCACAGTATAAAATTAAAATTAAAAGTGTACATTGCAGACTTCCATTTAAGGGTATTTGCATACATTTCACTCACACTATGTAGAAATGACAAAACTTTTTCTAGATGGTCTCCCACATTGCAGGGCACCTAATGTTTCAGATATAGCAATTGTAGGTATATCAAATCAGTCATATTTAGCAGTTTGTTGCATATCCCTTGCATCCAATGACTGCCTGAAGTCTGTGATTCTTTGACATGACTGGGTGCTGAGCATTTTCGCTGGTCATGCTCTACCAAACCTTTAATGCAGCCACTGCTTCTCATCTGTCGGTTATTTGTTGGGGACTTTTTATTTACCATAGGGTGGATTCTACCAGTCCGTTTGCGATTACTGAGCTCAACAGTGTGTTCTTTCTTCTTAATAATATTCCAGACAGTTGATTTAGGTAATTCTAAGGTAATTGCTAATGGTTTTATTCTTGTTTTTCAGCCTCTCAATAGCTTCTTTGACTTTCATTGGCACAGCTCTTGTACTCCTGCTGAACAATGGCAACTATAGACTGCAAAGGTAGTCTGTAGGTAGAAGCAAGCCTATCTGTCTTATGGCTGCACTAATGAAGCAACGAAACACCCCTGAGTAATCACAATCCTGTAATTTCAATTGTCCCAAATACTGTGTGCTGAAATGGCAGGACCATGTATAAAAAGTGTTGTAATCTCTAAATGGTGTGGCTGAAATGTATGCAAATACCCTTAAGTTAAAGTCTGCAATGTGCATCTCTCTGAATTATTTTTGTTTTGTAATTTTAAACTTTGGAGCGGAGGGGTAAATCAACGAAAAATGTCTTTGTCCCAAACATTATGGAGGGCACTGTATATCATGAAACATTCATGATGATTTTATATTTTTGGCTTGTTATCAATACTTTGTTCTCATTGTACTATTGTGACTGGGACACACAAAAGTAAGAACTTCATTGTACTGTGTAAACCTGACAGCAAAGGACAGACCTTTGTAGGACGATGTGACATTGTTTTTTCTTTTTTGGTAGAGAGAGTACAATGTAAAAACTATGACTCACAAATAAATATTTATATTTTGGATGACTTTACAGTAATCCCTCGTTATATCGCGCTTCGACTTTTGCGGCTTCACTCTATCGCGGATTTTATATGTAAGCATATTTAAATATATATCGCGGATTTTTTGCTGGTTCGCGGATTTCTGCGGACAATGGGTCTTTTAATTTCTGGTACATGCTTCCTCCGTTGGTTTGCCCAGTTGATTTCATACAAGGGATGCTATTGGCAGATGGCTGAGAAGCTACCCAACCAGAGCGCGTATTATGTATTAAATAAAACTCCTCAAATATATTGTGAGCACGGGGGCTGTTCGCACCCCTAGAGGATACGGCTGCTCCTCAAAAAACGCTGAAAGATTACCTTCACATTGCTGCCATCCTTCCTGGGCTTACATATGGCTGCTTTGTCAAGCTATATGCTTCCTGCACGTTGCTTCACATACTTAAAAGATCAAACAGCACGTATTGATTTTTGATTGTTTACTTTTCTCTCTCTCTTGCTCTGACATTCTCTGCTCCTGACGGAGGGTGTGTGAGACGGGGGGCTGTTAGCACCCCTAGACGATACAGACGCTCTTCTAAAAATGCCGTATAGATTATCTTCACATTGCTCCCTTCCGGCTTTGTCAAGCGACATGCTTCCCGCACGGTGCTTCGCATACTTCAAAGCTTGAACGGCACGTATTGATTTTTGATTGCTTGTTTTTCTCTGTCTCTCTCACTCTCTCTGACATTCTCTGCTCCTGACGGAGGGGGTGTGAGCAGGGGGGCTGTTCGCACACTGGCCTAAGGATACGGACGCGCCACTAAAAAATGCTGAAAGACTACCTTCACATTGCTCTCTTCCTTGCAGCTGCTTTATATGGCGGTGCTTTGCATACTTAAAAGCCAAACGGCCCTATTAATTTTTTATTGCTTTTTTCTCTCTCTCTCTGCCATTCTCTGCTCCTGACGCGCACTTCTTTGAAGAGGACTATATGTTTGCATTCTTTTAATTGTGAGACTGAACTGTCATCTCTGTCTTGTCATGGAGCACAGTTTAAACTTTTGAAAAAGAGACAAATGTTTGTTTGCAGTGTTTGAATAAAGTTCCTGTCTCTCTACAACCTCCTGTGTTTCTGTGCAAATCTGTGACCCAAGCATGACAATATAAAAATAACCATATAAACATATGGTTTCTACTTCACGGATTTTCACCTTTCGCGGGGGGTTCTGGAACGCAACCCCCGCAATCGAGGAGGGATTACTGTATCTCAAAATCTAACCATTAGATGTATATATTTTGGTGTTTTGCAGCATTGTAGCAATGATGGACCTGAATGCCCAGCTGCCTATCTGGAGAGGTTATGTTTTGAAATGAAAAAAGGTTATAAAGAAACAATGCTTCAACTTGTCCTTTCCCCAGTGCATATTTTTATGAGTGACAATTATCAGGTAAGAAAAAACAATTTGCAGTCTATCATATTATGGTTCTGTTAAACCATTTTTAATTAAGTCTAAATATTAATTTAATACTTAAATGTATGCCTTTTATGTGAAAGTCTAAATTCAATGAAATATGTAATGTCTGGCAGCTTTAGAAGTAAGCATGTGCCCAGGATAATTAAATCTATTGATATCAGAATATATGAATTGAAGGACTCGAAGTTGAGTATACTAAGTGAGCACACACATTAGCACTGATGGTGAATACGAAACTGGAGTTAAGAATTCATCAATCAAGTAAAAACAGTCCATCATTACTCAGAGAATACAAAATAAACCCATCCAAGAGATAGCAGAAATACCAGGAGTGGTTGAATCAACCAACTGGTACATTAATAAAGAGAAGGAATGCACTGGCGAGCCCAGCAATACTAGAAGGCCTGGACAACCATGGAAGACAGCTGTGCTAGATGACTGCAGAATTCTTTTCTTTGTGAAGAAAAAACAATTCATGACATTTAGCAAAACCAAGAAAACATTCTATGAGGTAGGCCTATCATTGCCAAAGTCTGCAATTAAGACACAAAAGTAAATACAGAGGGTGTACCACTAGGTGCAAACCATTGGCAAACCTCAAGCAGAGGAATGACAGATTTCAAATCCATTGTGGTGGCGCACAGAGCCGAAATTATAAAAAATGTTTAATTGTCCAAATACTTATGGCCCTAACTGTAGATACATTTTGGACCATGTTGGTGTATCTTCAAGGGCAGTAATGTGCATGTTATTTTTATTTTACTTGACAGTAAGTCCGGAGAATTCACTTTCTGAGGGCAGTGTTTAGAATATGTAACGTTTGACATCCAACCAGTTACTTATGTTTTATGTTATATATTATTATTATTATGTTATATTATTAAGAAAACAATACAAAATATAAATGACTACGCAAATTAAATCAGTGTCAAAATCAAAAGAAAAATTATTTCAATTCAGTTCTATTCGGTGTACTATTGGATTCTTTACTTTAGTTACTATAAATGAGGCCAGAGTAGCACACAGTTTAACACACTTACAACTGTTAAAGGAAAGCACATAACATGCAATGAATCAGATAACAATCCCAGTTTCAAATTCATCATGCTGTTTATATAAAGAAAGATTGCAATAGGTAAAGTTTTGTCATCTAGCCCATTCTTGGGTGCAAAATAGTTCACCACCATAGCATTTGCAAAATATCAATGACTCTGGGATAACAAAGCAGATTTTTAGGATGGTAAACGTTACTATAGATGACGCGTTTACTGTCAAATTTCTTTCTGAATAAAATGAGTGATAACTTTATTAAATTCACAATTACTCTAAATGATAACATTACTCTTAAACATTTCTACTAGAGGTACCAAAAAGACATTATTTATATCATATTTCCCTTTAAAATTTTTATTGAACCTTACAGAGGCCACCATCAGATGGAATGCTCAGAGATGGCCACATCAGTCTGTCTGGACTGCAGCTTCGTGCACATGCTATGTTTTCTGATGAAGGTTTACCTTTGGGTAGTGATACACTGGAATATGCCTGGCTGATTGATGTTCAAGCGGGTGCATTGACTGCTAAGACAACGGTACCCCAGGTATTTTTAAAGTCTCAAAATATTACTGGTAACATTGCTGACAGGATAGCTGAAAAAATTTTGGATTCAGCTTTATCTTCTTTCATTTTGCATTCTCCCGTATCTTTTGGTAGTAATTAATTCATTTAATATCGTAATTCTTTTCAGTTATATTTAGCTTAATATGATGCATCATACAAAGTGAAGTCAAGACTGAGTGATGTTTAATAGTAAGGTGAAAGTCATTTGAATAATAAATATTGACCAACATATTTTTATATTGCATTATTGTATGATTCATTAGGAAATCGGAAAATAAGAATAACATGTTTGCTTTTGCTTTCAGTTTGTTTTTAATTAGTTATTATTTTAGTTTCTATAGTAATTGTTAGGATCACACACCTGTGATATTAACTGAATATGTAATGTATGTTGGGAATCAGTAGGGCATCAGTGTCTATTAGTATGACTGTTTTTTGCGGTCGTTATATGAATTATTTATATGCACATAGTCTTCTTCTTTCTTATGTCATTCATTATTCTGAAGGTAATCTTAACAAATCAGTAGACTTGATAATAACCTTGAATGGGGCATTCATGTAGGTCTGGTCAGATTTTATTTTTTTAATTAATTAAGGACTAAGCATGAGACATAGATGATACTTTGGTTTGTGATCTGAATGTGTGTGTGTTTCTGAGCTTGGGTGGTTATGTACATTATATAGGCATCATGTGTATTTTATAACATCTCTGACATGAGAGAAGGCATTTTATTTCATAAAATCACTTATAAATCCTGCATGTTCAGCTGAATATTTGTCTTGGACTATTATGCTTTGATTTTATCTGATGTGATCTGTTCTGGTAGACCTTGCTGAGCATGCACATACAGTACCAACACATTTATTCTTAATATGATTTTGTGATGTGAATGGAAACTGATATACCCTAAAAATCCCATATAACTATCTTTGTTATTGATTGCAATCTAAATATTCAAGTTTTGATGGGAACGACTATAGTTTTGGTCTAGAACTGAGCAGTTAGATTTGAAAGTAACGTACAAACATGACATTTTTTGGAAAATAGGATCTGGCTGAAAGTGGTTGTTTTGTGTACAGAATCACTTTAGCATGTGCCTAGCATGCATCACAAACAGACTACATTCTTCAAATGATGTGGTGTGATTATCGTAAATGTAATATGTTAAAACATGTATTTGCTTATTTATGCAAAAGCAGTTTTTACACAGTATGCACAAGTGTTAGAACATAGATCATGTAATAATATGTCCCCTGAATATACCTTGGTTTTCAGAAAGGTTATCAGAATAAGAGTTTTTTCTACTCATGCACAATATACAGTATAATTCTGTATAAAATCATACTGCAGTGCAGGTTGTTTCAAGTGTTCTGCTTGTTTTATGTGTCACAGTGCCAGAAATTAATTGAATGAATATTGTAGATATAGTCATCAATATGCTTGAATCTTAAACTGTATTGTACTGTACTGTAAGTCTAATCAACCTGTAAACTGCTGGTAAATTTGTACGGTTGACCAACATGTGGTATGGTAGGTAGGACTTGTAGCTTTGGTCATGTGCAGTGGAAATCTATCTGAACATAATTCTGTGTTGTCCTGAAGTTTGAAGTACATTGTAGCTGTACAGTATTTGTTTGTTTTGTGTGCAAGACAGCAAAGTATCTTTGTTATAATAAAGGTAATTGTCCTAGACTTTCCTATCCCTGGTTGGCCGGCAATTTGATAGCTACTTATGTGGTACATCCGTTTATTTGGATAGAGAGACTGCTGTTACCAATAAGTCACACTTGTCTGTCTTTTTAATCAATTGTGTTTATTGTTGATGGTTAAAGAAAAATTGTCCTCTTTAGAATATGGAACTTCTTCCTATCTCCGTGCCCCTCAATTATTTGCAGAGTTTTTCAGAAATCTTCATTACTTTTGAGTGTATTCACACAATAGTGTTGATGAGTAAAGCAGCTAACAGTAGGGTGTTGCAGAATCTTGAATCACTGTCTCTTGATCCTTTGAATTGTATTTTGTGCAATTTTAGAATGTGTTGCTTAAATGAAATACTGCACACATTTTTTTATCAGAATGTCACAACAAAGAGCTTATAAATCTAGAGCCAAACCTCCATTGTGTTCATCAGATCATAACTGTGTCCATCTCATTCTTACATATTCAACAGGTTTAAAGGAGAAAAAGCTTGTAATCAAAATAATCAAAGTCTAGGCTGAGGAATGTACTGAGTTGCCTGCATTGCTATTTTGAATTGATGTTTTAAGTGGATTGTATTTAAAGAATCTTGTGCTAATATTGACAAAGTGACAGACACAATAATCTCAAAGTTCAATAGAACTGTAACAGAAGGAATTACAGAAAGACATAAAATGTAATATCCACCTGCCAAAGATTAAGTATAAAGAAAAGACTGAAAGTGAATTTCTGCCTGACAACCTGGTTTATTATTGAATGTTATAAAAATAAATGTTATTAAAATTTACTATTACCTGTATCAAGAATTAACTGTATTGAATTTAACATCTGAGAGAGAGGTTTTTACTTCAAGAATTATTCAACAAAAGACCAGAATTAGAATTGAAGGTGGAAGTTAGCACTTTTTGATGAAAGCGATGCCAGAAAAGTCAAACAGACGAAAATCACAAAGCTGTGGCCCCAAAAGAATAAGTTAGTGCCTGTTTCAGTCTGGTACAGAACAGATATGAATAATATGCCATTCTTCCAATGTCTCTGGATTTAGAACACGTCCAAATTTTGGAAACATAACATTTTTATTCAGTAGCCAAAATTGCCTTAACAATTTGCTGTTGATTTGTTACTTGGTCTGCAAAAAAAGCACAAGTGACATTTTTGTGGAAATAAAGACCAAAATAAACATATTTAATGTGTATGAGTTCGCTCTCAGTAATGTTTGGCTAAAATTGCATTTCTGGCTAAAAGTTTGGCATTAACTCACAACTCTCAGAATTCAGATACTGTTGTTTTTTACTGAATTGGCTGAAGTATAGCTCCACGTTTATAGTATATTCCCATGAATTTTCCAACTTGGAAACTTACAGTATATTTATAGTCTATCCAAATGCACATGGACACAGCATGAATCCTTTTTGAAGGCACTGTTAGTTGACCGCCTTCCCCTTCAACAATAATAAAATGGCAGGCTGCAGAGGTGGTGGAATATTACAAATAGTATACAAACTGAGTGATAGCTGCTGATAACAAGCTGACCTATGATCACATTAATGAAGAAATCTGTAAAACAAAAATGACTACTAGTTGACTAGTTAGGTTCAAGCTACTGTGTTTTCATTTAAAATTAAAGACATTAGTCTCACGTTTCATCTTCCGTACGCACTTCCCCAAGAATTTTTAACCTCTGTAAACAAACTTTTGAAAACTCTCTCCAGAGTGTTTTATATTTTTGAAAATGCAAACGCATTGTTGCAGTATAGATAGGTAAAATAATGCAGTTTTGGAAAGTATACTTTGATTACATTCCAATTGGTTCATCCTTATTTTCTGACCCCTCCCAGATTGGACTTGGTTCATTACAATGTTTCCTTCCCTGATTGGTCATCCTTTATGGAAATAAGTTATATTCCAACATAGCAGACATACAGGTGTTGCTTTCCATTGTGTTTTTTATGTTGCTTACCTGTATGCATCTAAATTGCATTTTCTACAATTTGAATTCTGCATACATATGGAAAAGACAAATAGTTTACCGTTCGTTAAAGTTGTATGAAAAATCTCTTGGTTGGTGCTATAACTATCCCATCAGTGAGCACACTTCTTCATCCTGTATGTACTGAAGTGTGCCCAAAGTAGGCAAGTGGCTAGGTCATATGCATTTTCGGTCATTTTAGTGTGGGCAGAAGTACTTTTGTAAATTATAAAATAATATTAGTGTGAACATAGTTTTAGTTTAATAACGCTGTTTTTAAATGAAAGCTTAGAAGTGTGATTATAACCTAAAGATATACAAGACAAAGGTATACTTACATCCATTCATCCATCCATTCATTATCCAACCCATTATCCTTTTTTTTTTTTTAATAAATTTATTCATTCTATTGTAATCATTCATACAAATCGATCAATTTTTACAAAAAATAGGATTGAAAAACAAGTCGACCCCCACCACTGAACCCGCTATATCCTAACTACAGGGCAACGGGGGTCTGCTGGAGCCAATCCCAGCCAATACAGGGCGCAAGGCAGGAAACAAACCCCAGGCAGGGCGCCAGCCCACCGCAGGGCACACACACACACACACACACACACACACCCCCACACACCAAGTACTGTACACACTAGGGACAATTTAGGATTGCCAATGCACCTATCCTGCATGTCTTTGGACTTTGGGAGGAAACCGGAGTACCTGGAGGAATCCCACGCAGATGCAGGGAGAACATGCAAACTCCACACAGGGAGGAACCGGGAAGCGAACCCAGGTGTCCTTACTGCGAGGCAGCAGCACTACACACTGTGCCACCGTGCCACCCGGTATACTTACACTTTTTATAAATCTTTTATTTAATCTGTTGTCACTTCTGTATTTATATGTTGGTTTTGAAACATTTAGCAGTATGAACAAAAACTGTCCAACAACATTGTCAAAATAGGTAGTAAACTGAAGACTGCTACTGTCTGAGAAAAATCTTGTCAGTTACCTTCCTAAAGTGTTTGATACAGTGCAGTGAGAGACAGCTGCTGCGATCAATAATTTTTCTAAGTTTTAATTTCTTGAGTTAGGAAATATTTTACAGTATGTGTACAGTACAGTATGTCTCTGCTGCTCGCGTATGTGGATTTCACTTTCACCAAACAACAAATCTTTTAATTCTCGCAGATACACCTCTTCATTGGGAAGAAACACTATTTTCCCTGATGGCAACATGAATTAGACAATCTACAAGTCTCCGACTTAAAGTTTAAAGCCAAACAATATCTACATACTTCTGTCATATCACCTATGTCCATATGTTCGATCTCTTTTTGCTGCTTCATTATTTGACCGAGTAATAATTTCCGTTTGTTAGTGCTAATGCAATCTTTACTATCAGTTTTTTGAGACTTTCAAATTTTAGTACTATCATAATCTCTAACCTGCTCTACATGTGCATCGCGCCAATGTTTTTGAACCTCTACATTGTCTTTTACTTTTTGTTTTTATTTCTGACCCTGCTTGGAGCAGAGAGCGCAGGAACTGTGTCTGACAATAGCATTCACACGAATGAGAAGTGAGTGGACCGTGGCTGTGGCTGTAAATATTTGAGAGGAGGGCGGGACTTGGCAAAATCTCTTGGCAAAAAGTCTCATCTCTCAGGATTTCCTTTTATAATAGATTATAATATAGGCAGCGATTTAAAAAAAAAATAAAAAATATATATATATATATATATATATATATATATATAAATATATATATATATATATATATATATTTATACAGTATGGCTGGGTGGTATGGAAAAAATCTTATTACGATAAATTATTTCATGTCAGTCAATATTGATATATATCACGATATAAATCAAATCACTGTTTCTATTAGGCTTAAAGTTGCTTTTTACTCCTAAGTGAGATATACAGTGCATCTGGAAAGTATTCACAGCGCATCACTTTTTCCACATTTTGTTATGTTACAGCCGTATTCCAAAATGGATTAAATTTATTTTTTTTCTCAGAATTCTATACACAACACCCCATAATGACAACATGAAAAAAGTTTACTTGAGGTTTTTGCAAATTTATTAAAAATAAAAAAACTGAGAAATCACATGTACATAAGTATTCACAGCCTTTGCTCAATACTTTGTCGATGCACCTTTGGCATCAATTACAGCCTCAAGTCTTTCTGAATATGATGCCACAAGCTTGGCACACCTATACTTGGTCAGTTTCGCCCATTCCTCTTTGTAGCACCTCTCAAGCTCCCATCAGGTTGGATGGGAAGCGTCGGTGCACAGCCATTTTAAGATCTCTCCAGAGATGTTCAATCGGATTCAAGTCTGGGCTCTGGCTGGGCCACTCAAGGACATTCACAGAGTTGTCCTGAAGCCACTCCGTTGATATCTTGGCTGTGTGCTTAGGGTCGTTGTCCTGCTGAAAGATGAACCGTCGCCCCAGTCTGAGGTCAAGAGTGCTCTGGAGCAGGTTTTCATCCAGGATGTCTCTGTACATTGCTGCAGTCATCTTTCCCTTTATCCTGACTAGTCTCCCAGTCCCTGCCGCTGAAAAACATCCCCAGAGCATGATGCTGCCACCACCATGCTTCACTGTAGGGATGGTATTGGCCTGGTGATGAGCGGTGCCTGGTTTCCTCCAAACGTGACGCCTGGCATTCACACCAAAGAGTTCAATCTTTGTCTCATCAGACCAGAGAATTTTCTTTCTCGTGGTCTGAGAGTCCTTCAGGTGCCTTTTGGCAAACTCCAGGCGGGCTGCCATGTGCCTTTTACTAAGGAGTGGCTTGCGTCTGGCCACTCTACCATACAGGCCTGATTGGTGGATTGCTGCAGAGATGGTTCTCCTTCTGGAAGGTTCTCCTCTCTCCACAGAGGACCTCTGGAGCTCTGACAGAATGACCATTACTTCTTCCACTTACGGATGATGGAGGCCACTGTGCTCATTGGGACCTTCAAAGCAGCAGAAATTTTTCTGTAACCTTCCCCAGATTTGTGCCTCGAGACAATCCTATCTCGGAGGTCTACAGACAATTCCTTTGACTTCATGCTTGGCTTGTGCTCTGACATGAACTGTCAACTGTGGGACCTTATATAGACAGGTGTGTGCCTTTCCAAATCATGTCCAGTCAACTGAATTTACCACAGGTGGACTCCAATTAAGCTGCAGAAACATCTCAAGGATGATCAGGGGAAACAGGATGCACCTGAGCTCAATTTTGAGCTTCATGGCAAAGGCTGTGAATACTTATGTACATGTGCTTTCTCAATTTTTTTATTTTTAATAAATTTGCAAAAATCTCAAGTAAACTTTTTTCACGTTGTCATTATGGGGTGTTGTGTGTAGAATTCTGAGGAAAAAAATGAATTTAATCCATTTTGGAATAAGGCTGTAACATAACAAAATGTGGAAAAAGTGATGCGCTGTGAATACTTTCCGGATGCACTGTAAGGTTCATTTTGATTTAAATATTTATTTTCTGTCAGAAGTTGAACATGGCAAATCTACTGTGGAACATTATACAACTATACTTCAAATAAATAAAATAGGTACATAATAATAAACTAAAATCTTAATCCTGATCAATCAAAACCTTCAAATGTTACAGGAGAACATAAAATGCTTTTTAAATTCTTTGGTCAATTGCAAATAAAATAGGTAATACAAAATAAAAAAGTCTCAATTCTGACCAGTCAGAAGCTTTCAAGTTTTACAGGAGAACACTATCAATTTGTTTGTCAACTTCAAATATATAAAATTAAATCTAAAATTCTAAAATCTTAAATCTAAAAGTAAAATCTTAAAGCTTTCATGTTTTACAGGAGAACATACAAAAACACCAATTTACAGGGATACAAAAACACCAATTTAAAATAAAAAGCAATTTCTTTATTCTTGGTGAGTTAAAGAGACTGCTCCCCCCAAAGCTCAGTGCCACTCACTGGTTAGAACAGACAGTCTGCTGCCTCACATGGGGCTTCCCTCTATATACCTTCTTTGTGTATTAAAACAAAAAAATATATACATGGCAGTTCATTTTGAGGTTATACATAAATTATAGTAGCTTACTACTCCCTGAATTGGAATGTGTACATGCTTTTTTCAGATAAAGAGGTTATCAGAGCACTCACAGTTTTAAGAAACGGGCTCAAATAATTTTAAGCAGGAATTCAGAAACTGTCACATTGATGTATAATATCACAGGGTGTTCTGTTAGTATCAAGAGGTCAGCATTTTCTCATAAAAAGAATGCAAGTTACTCTCATAATTCTGTGCACAAGCTTAATTCTTTTTCTACCTAAATTAAGAACAAATCATATAGAAATAATAAATCATATAGCTCTCTGCAGCATGATTAATACAAAATATAGCCCTTGGTATTTATGAGTTAAATACTTATAATCATTACAGTTCATAATGTTTTTTCTTCCTCAGTTGCAAATAAAGTAAGTATTAATACAAAATAAACTGTAAAAAAAAAAAACTACCTCTATAATGTATCCTTTTCTTTGTATAGATTCATGCTGTTTTAAATGGTTGGGAAACAAACCCACAAATAAATAGATAAGAAACATTCTGTGTATATTCTTGGTACAAATTCAAGCAGCTTTCAAATGTAAATTAACAAGAACATAAAACAAAATTGACATATTCACTCAGTTGTGGACAGCTGCTCCATGGCAAAAAAAGAAAGGCACATAAAATCTCCATTAGTGCTGTACTTGCTTGGGTATGGGACTGTAAAGTCTTGCATTGTGTTTGCTCTAAAGCATGGCACTGCTTCAGATGGTACAAAAGATTAGTGATATTACCTGTCTTTGTGGGAACATGCTTTCGACTCAGTTTGCAGTGCACTCTACTCTGGTTCTTGTCAGATTTAAATAGCCAAAATATCTCCACAGTACCAAATTCCTCAAACCCTTCATTTCAACAATGTCCTTGTCTTTGTAGCATTATGTTGTGTCTGTTGGGTGTCTTCTTCAGTAATGCTAATTCTTCTTTTTCCTTAACATTTTGTGTTATTTTCTCTTTTATTTTGCTCCCACTCCTGATGTAGTAGTGTGTATGGCTGCTGTAGTTCAAACATTAGCATGTTTGCTGCTGGAGCTCACTGCTGTGTGCGTCAGCCTAGACGTGGCTCTAACTGTACTCCTGCCTCATGATTGGTTTCGGCGTGGCACTATTCTCATTACCATTGGTTTTCTTTGTTGTCTGTCAAAACATTGATTGAATGAGTTGTATTGACTTGTATTTACCGTGTCTTATATTACTACTCAGGAAAAGTTATTTTGTGATAATTATCTTTATCATTTTATTGCCCAGCCCTACCTTGTTTGTAAATGAAAATTACAGCGTTATTTTACTTACCTTAACCTAAGTTTATGTCCACCAGTAAATTTAATTTTAATATTAAGATATAAACAATATTTTAAGAAAAGTTAAATGATTTTCCGAAATCTAAAAGGTGATGTACATGTTTTAAAAGTAAAATCAAGGATTGTTGCCATTTATTATAAATGTTTATTTGCAGTTGTTTTATCCATAATTGTAATGCACTAGTTCTCAAAAAGGTAAGATCTGGCATGTTTTAATGTTTGCCTTTTGTATACCATGTGATTAAAAAGCCATGACACATTGTATGGCTGGCAGAAACCCAGATAATTTTATATGAAAAAATCACTAGCAGTGAAGTGAAAAAATTCCACAGCTTCCAATTATTCTTAGCTGTTAGGTATTAGATTGGTTAATCGTAATAAAAAGTTTTAATGACAGATTCTGAACATTCAGATTAGTTTCTTGTATTCTGAGATTATTTTAACAGCAGGTTTTTCTGGGGAGTGTTATTAAACATTTTTAAGTTTTGATTGCTGGTCTGCCTACTCTTTTATGTATAGCACTTATCTGTTTTTTATAGCTGGCCACCTTGTTGGAGTGGGGGAAGACATTTGTTTTTCATGTAGTATCCCGTGAATTTGATCTTGAAAGACCAAAAACAGTAGTATTTTGTCAGCATGGTGTAGATCGTCGCTTCTGTGAGTCAAAGGTATTCTATTAATTATACTATATTTATTTTTTAAAATGTATAAAATCTTGTACTTATCTGTTTAGTTAGAGCATTTAATACCTTTGTTCATCGGGGGAAATTTTGCTGCAAATTTGGAATGCTTTGTACACCTGGGTTATATTTTAATATTTTGGTGTCCCAGGTGCAGGTGCAAGTGCAAGTGCTTTTAATTTCCCTATGCGAAACTGAAGTTTACATAGATACATCAAGAACTTCAGAGTCATAATTCTTTACTTGTGCAGAAAGTAAACTTACTGAATAGTACAATAATTGGCTTCAGAAAGCTGAAAGTCAATGAAAAAGTTTTTATATGTCTAGACCAGTGTTTCCCAGCTTGTTTGGTGTCACAATCCAATTTTAAATTTGACAGTGTGTTCATGATCCACTGGGTCCCCCATCATGAATTCAGCGTGATTGTCTGAGCGGGGCGAGTGGGGTGCTCTCTTTTGGGGAATCAAGTATGATTGTCAAAGTTGGGGAAGAGGTTCATGAGTGTTAACAGGCCATTAGATGAATCAAGCGTGACTATTAATCTTTTCCTCCTTGATGAATAAAAACGATTGTCAGGATAGGGATTGGGGAGGTCGTACTGGATCGGCTACTATGAACCACCTGCGATTCTGCCGCTGTGAACAGGTTCCCACTTGTTGGGAAACACTGGTCTAGACTATACCATATGATTGTTTAAATAATTTTGTATGAATCTTTTGTTGGTATTGTATTCCTGTCACAGTTTTAAGGAGATATCAAATACTTATTTTGTAAAGAGTAACTTTACTTTGCAGCATCCTCTTATCTCTTATCTCATGTTAACAGTTGCAGTTGCTCTTTCAAACCTCTGTTTTATCCAATAACCTAACTAAAAAAGTAATTTCAAGATACCAACACAACTTAGATAGAAAATCTAAAAATCATTTAAAGGATAAATAAAACTAATTAAATGAAGTAAAACACATAAGGTAAAAGATATGCTTCTGGTTATTAAAAGTTGGTTTAACAAATGAGTAAAATTCCAAATTGTCTATTTCTCAGTTTTCATTTTTAATTAGACACAGGCATTTTGCTTAAAGGTAGAAGTGATCTCTGATTAGGAAAATTTTAGAAGTGCAAAACAGCATTCACACTCTTTTCCCAGTTTATCGTTAAAAAAACAGTTCTATGCGGTACATTATAGGAAGAAGAATTCTTATCTAATATGTTAATTGTTAATTCTAAAAAATCAAGTATGTCTTAAAAAAATATGTAAATGAGTGTGACAGCATGATGAAAGGATCACAAGAGAAGATTTCATTTACACAGAGTGTGTGGATCAGAGAAGTAGCACAGCAATCATGTGCTGGCAGCGTGGCTGTGCTAAGGAAGTATATCATAGTCCAGCATGCATTTTATCTGCCTTGTTAATTTTTTTTGTGTTGTTTATGCATGACACTGTACATTTCTGTCTTTAACTTTTTATCTCTTATTTATACAAAACAGCATGTCATGCTAAATTCTTGAATTTACTTTTGATATTACAAGTAACAAGTATTAAGAAAAGGAAAAAAAAACTTTAAAAGTGTGAATCATTATAGACGTGCTGTATTTTCAGCACCACAAATTGGAGTATGATGGACATACAAAGTGTTGTGCATTTCATTGGCACAGAATGGAAGGGAAGAATCTGAAGGGTATAGAGAGGGAACCAAGTAACTGTCTAGGTTTTGGTAGTGTGTTTTACCTCATTGACTAGTTCAAAAGTTATACTTTTAAGTGCCTTGATAGGCCTATAACAAATGAAATAGAAAAAAAAGGTTGCAATGTAGAGAAAAAATTAAAACCATCAAAAAAATGTATTATTTGCACCCTTCCAAAAGTTTTATATGTAAAAGAAAATATTTAAAGGTTTATAAATGAATAAAATGAAAAAAAAATTATATGTTTTGACATTCTTTGAATTCATCATATAATAGCTTTTTTACTTTAAAACTGTAGCTGGCATGTGTCCCTGGCCCATGCCTTGCCTCTGAGGAGTTGAAGTACACCATGACTCGCATAGCTATTGATGGAGCAGACCTATTTGTTGTTGAACAAGGATGTGCTTCCAATATTAAGGTAACATATCTTTTTCAAGCATCATTAGTTTTTTTTTATTGGGTTCTTACTGTACTGATGAGAGATCTAGCATTTGTTGTACTGCATGATAAATTGATACAGGATATATCTTAAGATGGACTACAGTAATCCCTCGCTATATCGCGCTTCGCCTTTCGCGGCTTCACTCCATCGCGGATTTTATATGTAAGCATATTTAAATATATATCGCGGATTTTTCGCTGCTTCGCGGGTTTCTGTGGACAATGGGTCTTTTAATTTCTTGTACATGCTTCTTCAGTTGGTTTGCCCAGTTGATTTCATACAAGGGTTTCTATTGGCAGATGGCTGAGAAGCTACCCAGCTTACTTTTCTCTGTCTCTTGCGCTGACTTTCTCTGATCCTGACGTAGGGGGATTGAGCAGGGGGGCTGTTCGCACACCTAGACGATAGGGACGCTCGTCTAAAAATGCTGAAAGATTATCTTCACGTTGCTATCTTTTGTGCAGCTTCCTGAAAAGACATGCTGCACGGTGCTTCGCATACTTAAAAGCACGAAGGGCATGTATTGATTTTTTTTATCTGTCTCTCTCTCTCTATCTCTATCTCTCTCTCTCTCTCTCTCTCTCTGCTCCTGACGGAGGGGGTGTGAGCTGCCGCCTTCAACAGCTTTGTGCCGCGGTGCTTCGCATACTTAAAAGCCAAACAGTCCTATTGATTTGTTTGCTCCTTTGAAGAGGAAGATATGTTTGCATTCTTTTAATTGTGAGACAGAACTGTCATCTCTGTCTTGTCATGGAGCACAGTTTAAACTTTTGAAAAAGAGACAAATGTTTGTTTGCAGTGTTTGAATAACGTTCCTGTCTCTCTACAACCTCCTGTGTTTCTGCGCAAATCTGTGACCCAAGCATGACCATATAAAAATAACCATATAAACATATGGTTTCTACTTCGCGGATTTTCTTATTTCGCGGGTGGCTCTGGAACGCAACCCCCGCGATGGAGGAGGGATTACTGTAAACCCAAACACCAGTCACCATAACCAGCGTGGTTGTGAGATGCTCTCAAATTAGAATTCTGCTCTCTATAACCCTAAAGTTGGATTCTGAAAGTTTATTAAGTTGAAGGATAAACTTATAAACCTCTCCAAGTATATGTGATCCCTTTATGTTAAACTGGTCCTTCATGGTTCACACTTTAAATACAAACACGAGCCATAGCACATACACAACACTTCGTAGGATGAACTAACATACGTTAATAAACAATTTATTGAAATTAGATTTTACTTATTATGTTTCTTGTGACTATGTACAGTGTGAACTGAAATTCCAAGGTGCTAATGATAGTTTTATTTATGATATTTTTCTCACTTTTTACATTGTTACACCCATGCATGTCATCTTAATTTCTTCGTTCTAAATACTCAAACTATCCAAGCTTAACTGATTTTTATAAATCAGGCTTATATGATAAAGCCCCAAATGTGAAAGTTTATAAAGATGATTTAGCTCTCGGAATATTAAGCAAACCGTTGGAAGATCTCGGATTACAACTGAGAGCAATTGGGAGTATAAAGGGATAGACATTTCAAAATATAAGAAGCAAGATTGTTAATTAAGCATACATAAAACTAAGGGATAGACATTTCAAAATATAAGAAGCAAGATTGTTAATTAAGCATACATAAAACTAAATTCTAAAGGACACCGATAACTAGTATAATGATACTAAAGCCAGTGAAATCTGCTTTGATTTTTTTTTTTGGTTATGATTGCTGCTTCATTTTGAAATATCTGCAGCCAATTTAGGTCTGTCTTAGCTGGTACTGTTAGGAGTGCAACATAGTGATCCAATTGGCTAAAAACAAATCTGTCCACTAGGTGTTATGAGGATTTTACCTCACAGTATTTTTTTTTGTATCCTTTTTCATTCTGTCGTTCTATGAAAAACACAAGACATTAGACAGAGAAGCGCCTCTTCTATTTGCACACATAACATTGTCACATCACTTAATACTAGAACCTGTTCTCTATGAAAGGTATCGGGCTATCACAAGTGGAGATTAGGGAGGTTGTCCAGGATTGGCCTTGAACCACCTGTGATGCTGCCACTCTGAATTGAGCGCCATATGTGGTGTGAGAGTTTTGCTGGGGGTTGGCCACATCCTACTTGCAATGCCGCCATGGCTCACAAATTAGGGAATGTAAATCCAGTCTAATGGGGGAACATGTAGAGTAATTGTAACAGTGGGCTCTGAATTAATTCCTGTGCTATAACATATACTGTACATTATCATGGATTTCTGATGTACAATTATTACAACTTGGAAAGAATTTCCTACCTTTTATGTAAGACAGAAAACATCTTTAAGCACTACCATAAAAACCCAGCCATGGACTAAGGTGGCTAATGAGAATGTTGTGATCAAATGCTGTTCTTAGTCTAAGAGAAAAAGAACAGATACAGTTTACTGTTAGTACTTGCATACACCACCATATCATTACAATTTTCTGTACTATGATTTGATCTAAACTCTCACTAATCTTTATTAATAATAGAGCTTTATCCAAGTAATCATTTTACTGCTGAAAAACTATATTTTCTAGAATTTCACTTAAAAAAAGCAGACTAGAGGTAGGTCTAAAAGTGCCCAACATAGCAGAATCAAGAAAAGCTTTTTGGAAACGGATCAGTGACACAAGTAGCTAAGGAATTATTTGACAGCGTTCTGGTAAATCTGTTTAGTAAATGAGTGTACCCCCTGAAGCTCTCAGGATCCATTCCATCAAAGGAGCTGGGTTTAATATGGTTGAAAACAATACTCTTGAATTTTCCACGTTTTCATTTGTAAGTTTACAAAAGTAGAAATGTCTCCTAAGGCCGGGTTTATACTTCACGTGATGCATGCTGCAGCGGGCGCTTCTGCTACGCAAGTGTTGTACTGTTTATACTTGCGTGCGTACTTTACGCAAATCTGGAGGAATCCACCAGGTGGCAGTGCAAGATATTTTCACGGTGAGAACTGGTTCGGCTTCGCTGTGCTATGAATTGCCTGAAACACCCATTAACTTCTGATGACACCTTACCGCAATATCTCTGAAAAGGATGTTTAATGATTAAATCCATCAATCCAGGGATGTGTCCATTCCAGCAAGCATTGGGCATGAGGCTGAAACAATCCCTGTATGGGCATCAGCTCATGACAAGGTGAATACAAGCACTCACATACACTGGCGTCATTTTAGTGTAACCAAATCTGCATATCTTTGGAAGGAAACCGGAGCACACTGTGGAAACCCAGCAGGAAAAACATGCAAACTCCAGGCAGAAAATACCAGCGACGTGACTCCCTGCAAGACAGCAGTGCTACCGCTCTGCCACCGTGTCATCCCTATGTGTGTAATTATTAACAGTATTCATTATTTAAATTAAATTAACAATTTATCTGTAAAATGTAACGTACATACTTTAATGCATTTCATCATGAAAGTGATATCAAGTATAAATCTTAGGATTCTAAATATGCAGGTAGTTGGAATATCAAACATTTAATGTGTTCTATGTGGCAATCTATTGCTGTTTGATGCTGCTGTCAGGTCAGGAGGAAGCCCTAGAAAAAAAAGACGGTACAGAAGGCGGTATGTGAGACTTTTAAAATGTATCGTGTCATTACAATCGTGAATATGCTACGCTTGAATATAAAAGCACCACTAATGCATTTGTATGTCGGCATTTTGCTTCTCCACATCAAACCATTTCTCAAACATCGAAGTGCGCACATTGATCTCGTAGGATCCGCAAAGCGGCTTTCTGTCACATGTAGATAGTAACCAGAGACTCTGACGTCACATTCCAACTTTTAGCACACTGCGCTAAAAAGTCGGGGGGACTTTTTGCTGGTACTGCAACTTGCGCACACATCGCATTAATTTCTGAGGACCTGCTCAGAGGACGCGTCAAATGAACGCTGAGAACGCATGGCAGCCATGATGCGGGCGTGTACGTGTTCTGAGCGTGAAGTATAAACAAGCCCTAAGTCGAACTTCTGTGTTTTATTTGGTTATTTGAGTCCTCAGAGTTTTATATTGCATTCTTAATTTAGTTTTCATCCTACTTCACTCAGTCTTGCAGCACTCAGCACTTTTGAGTTTATGGACTACTTGAGTTTTCCACAGTGCTTCGATAGCAGATTTCCTAACAGTCTTTTACTTTGGCTACTATTTTGGCTATGACCCTCCACGTATCATTAAAATTTCTCACTATTTATATTCCCAGCACTATTAGAAACTATTAGAATAAACCCCTTAATTCAGACAGACTATTCGGAATAAAATGAAATCTTGGACATAAACATTGGACCACCCTGATTTATAACATTAAATGACTTGTGAGGATGCTGTAAATGATAAATTTGGAAATACGAAGAGGTGAAAGCAAAAACTAAGAAGACATTAAGATATTTTATGAAAATTGTTCTGAAGAGTTTCAAGAGAGATTTAATATTCCGGTCACTTTATTTAGTCTTTGCTGTGAAAAGGGTTATGATTATGAACTCTGTCACTGTTTCAGAAAAAATAATTTAAGGCTAATTTTACAATTTAAGAAAAACAATCTTGATAGTATTGTTACTCATCAAATTTAAAACTGAAAATCTGCAAATTGTGGTCTGTCTCAAAAGTTGGAATGCAAAATACATTTTTGTGAATGTTTATATGGTTGTGGTTAAAGTAACTGCAATTGGATTAATTATTTTCTGCTTGGAGTGACTTATAATGCACTTTATTAAAAAGGACCTATATGTTATAACAATATGATGGTGTTTCCAAAAATGACTTAATGTCTGAAAAATATTTGTTGAGTGCGTGGCATTAAATAAACAGAATGAAACTTTTATGTACCCAAATTCATTGTTTATTTTCCAGACAAATGCCATTCGTATAGCTAATTGTAATCTACATAACCAAGCTGTCGGAGAGGGAATCAGTGCAGTTGCTCAAGACATCCATATCTGTCAGTATATTGAACTTCAGGATAATAGTCGCCTTGGAGTCCAGCCTTCAGTTCTTCGCAGATCATATTGGCTGGAGACTGGCTCTGTTAATTTTGGACTGATAACCGCAGATGTTGCTTTGGCAGCGGATCATCCTTCAAAATATGAAGTGCAGAGACAGTTTTTGGAATTGCATGATAGTAGAAGTAAAAGGTAAGCTTATGTATTCCAGAGTCAGTGATATAGTAAACCAGTGAAATAATTGCTTTGTTTCATATATTGAAATGAATTAAGTTAATAATACTCTTTTGTACATTTCAGCATGTATGTGGCACAAAATCTTATCCCAGTTGTTTTCTTTTTCATTTCATTTTTTATTATTGTAATTAATGTTGTTTAATTTATATTTATAAGTGATGTTCACCTTTTGTATTTTTTATATATTTTGTCTGTTTAGACTTTGGTTCCTTTGGCCAGAAGATATTGCCAGAAACAGAAGAAGCAAAAATAAATGTGGCTGTTTAGGGGGATGTCGTTTTTTTGGAGGCACTATCATAGGTGTAGACTTTTTCAGGCTGGATGAAATGACACCTTCCAGCAGCTCTGCATTTTCTAATTCAAGTGTAGACTCTGATATGTGCTATGGGCAGTCTCTTTTGCATCCAGGAGAATGGATTATCATGAAGGAAATATCCAAAGTTTCAGAGGGTACAAGTAGAAATATTTTTATTTTCTAGCGTAGTTTTTTCTAGCAGCTTTTATTCTGGGTATAGGATCTATTACTTACGGTTGTTTTTTCATGTCTGTCAAAGCTGTTTAGATGTTTGATTAGTTTAATCACTTAGAATAAGCAATTATATGTTTTATTATTAATAAAATCTTTCAGACTGTTTTCTGGCTTTAAAATATAACTAATTTTGTCTTTAATTATACATCACATATATACCTCTTTTTCCTCCCTTATAATAGCTACTTTATAGTTACCTCAAGAACTCTGCTAGGGGGAATTAAAAAAAGAGGAACAATGGTTCAAAAATGTACCATAATATTCCTGTTATAAAAAGATATATATAATTAGTCAGCAGGTGCCACAATTTTGCAAAAAAAAAATAATTAAAGGTAAAGCAAATTTTATCCAGAAAATTTCATGTTCAGTCACACTTTTAATACATAAATAACCTGTGATAGATGGTAAAAAATGTGTTTTTTGTTTTTCAAATAAGGTAAGTCAAATGGATCAAAGCGAAAGGAGTGGGATTCACGATCATTGGGTACAGAACTTGAGAAGAAAACTCACTTGTTAAGCCTGCAAGTTCCACTGCGTTCTCACAGCTCTTCTTCCTCCTCGGAAGAAACCAGCAGTTGCAGTGCTGCTCTTCCTCTATTGGGTGGTGAAAAGGACAGTCCATCCCCCAGCACTGAGGAACGCATGGTACCTGTTGATTTTCCACCCATTCATAAGCAAGAAGGACTAAATGGAGAGTAAGTCTACTAATTTAAAATTTTCTTTACCTAAAAAAAGTGAATTGACTAATTCAAACTGTGTTATGAGCATCTAAGTTTTTTCTTTTATCACATTATATACTGCAACTCGTGTCAAACAAGAGACAAATGATTGTTATTCAGAAACATGAATCAAATGATAATCTGAAACAGGTAAACTATTTTATATATTTAATGTTTTTGTCATTTGTTTTTTCAAACCTCAGGTTTCCAGTTGATGTAACTGACGGTATGTCTGTATCCCCTAGCAGCACTCAAGAAAGATCTACCATTCACTCCCCTCTACGTTCTCCACTTAAACGTCAAGCTTCTGTCTGTTCCACTCGACTCGGAAGCACCAAGAGCTTGTCTGCTGCAGTTTTTTGTGAAAAACAGCCTCCAGCTGCAGGGGTACAGTTCAGTAGTGAGGTGTCCCGAAGTGATGAAAATGTTCTGGATTCTCCTAGACAAAGGAGGAGCTTTGGATCTTTTCCATTTACACCATCTGCTGATTCAACATCCTTTCATCAGTATCGTTCAATGGACTCTAGCATGTCAATGGCAGAAAGTGAGGCATACTTCTCTGCAGCTGAGGAGTTTGAACCAATCAGCAGTGATGAAGGACCTGGCACCTACCCAGGAAGGAAAAAGAAAAAAAAGCAAGCTCTGCAGATTGACTATAGCAGAAGTTCTATTTATCACAGTGCTGAAGGACCACTGACTTACAATCTTAATGGAGAGTTTAGCCATGAGTCAAGACCTTTACCTATACCTACTCATGCCTCCCAAGCTTCTTTTGTTTCTGCTCTAGGTGTAGAGGAAGAGCCAGGAGAGCATGTGTATTCTATAGATGTATCAAAAGCTCAAGAAAATGGACAAGTCAGTTCTCAGTTACATGCAATGTCCTGCTACCAGAATTATCTTTCTCATTATCAAGTGTTTAACTGGTCAGTCAAACAGCCTACAAACAAAAGAACATCCAAATCATCACTACACCGACCCTTGGATCTTGACACTCCAACCAGTGAGGAAAGTTCCTCATCATTTGACCAGCTTTCCATTCCAACATTTAAGGTAGGCACACTAACCTGTATATGCTTTTTTTTTATTGTATTCATATATTAGGGCTGGGTGATATGGCTGTTTAGTATCCTGGTTGGACTTAAGTAAGCCATGTTAACTATTTGTAGTTCCAGTTGATATTAGTAGGGGTGCTGCTATGCTGATCTGATACAGGGTTATCTTAGGACTGGGTGATGGTTTTGTTCAGTATTTTATATCGCATCTTCTAGTGTGAATTGTGATGACACACACCAGCTTAACTGTATTGTTAATTAAGTACTTTATTAAATCCAAGTACTATGGGGACCAAGTTGTGCCAAAGAAATACCCCCCTCACCATTACACCACCACCACCAGCCTGAACCGTTGATACAAGGTAGGATGGATCAATGCTTTAATGTTGCTGATGCCAAATTCTGACCCTACCATCCAAATGTTGCAGCAAAAATTGAGACTTATCAGACGAGGCAACATTTTTCCATTCGTCTATTGTTCAAATTTGATGAGCCCATATGAATTTTAGCCTCATTCGCCTGTTCTTAGCTGACAGAAGTGGCCAAAAGTGGCTGCCAGTGGTGTCTTTTTCTGCTGTAGCCCATCTGTTTCAAAGTTAAACGTATTGTGCATTCAGAGATTCTCTTCTGAATACGTTAGTTGTAAAAAGTGGTTATTTGAGTTACTTTTATCTTTCTGTCAGCTCGAACCAGTCTGGCCATTATCCTCAAACCTCTAGCTTCAACAAGGCATTTTCACCCAAGAGAAATGTCACTAACTGGATATTTTCCCCTTTTCAGGCAATTTTCTCTAAACCCTAGAGATGGTTGTGCATGAAGAATCCCAGTAGAGCAGCAGTTTCTGAAATACTCGGACCAGTGCGTCTGGCATCAACAACCACACCACATTCAAAGTCACTTAAATTACCCTTCTTCCCCATTCTGACACTCATTTTGAACTTCAGCATGTCTACATGCCTAAATGCATTGAGTTGCTGCTGTGTGGTTGATTGATTAGATACTGTATATGCATTTAAAAGCAGTTGAACAGGTGTACCTAATAAAGTGGCTGGTGAGTGTATGTACACAGTACTTTGAAACATCTGTACTTAGTAGTGATGCAATGACAGATCAGCCCAAGATTTAAATTTCAGGTTTTAGATTTTCATATGCAGTTGGTTTATAAATGGATGGAACTTAGTGTTTATCAACCATCAGGAGTGTGTGATGAATTGGACAAAGTAGGCAAAAATAGATGTATGGAATACCAATTGCAGTTTACTGGTGTTTACATGAAGACTACATTAATTTTGGACTATTCAAAATTTACAGCATTTTAAGTTTTTTGCAAAATGCTGAATTTTAGCTTAGCGTTATCAGTCACCTAGTTAAGATAAAAATTTCAAATGATGCTTATGTACAGAATTTATCACACCCCAAATTTAAATAGATGTAAAGGCTGCACAAGATTTATGTAACCTTAATATGTTGTTCGTAATAAAAAGGGAAGAGGTTCATTAGCTAACAGTCAGGTTATCACTGAGTTCAAAAGAGGTTTTTTATAAGCTTACTTCTTCTTCAGAAAAGCTGTTGCTTGTTTGGCATAACATTGGTAGAGTTTTATATAAATCAGGCTGCATATGTCTGAATAATGTAAAGTTTAAAATCTGGATTGTCTTACTTTTTTTTTAATTCACACTTTTTGAAATTATGCATATACAGTACTTTTTAAATACTTTTTTTTTAGATTGTGAAGCATGGTCTTGCTGCTAGTTCGTTGCTGGATAGAGGTGTCCAACTGATGGGGTCAACTTCAAGGTAAGCCATATAAGTGTCATCACACCTCCTGAAGAAAATGACTATTTTATTTGTAAATTATGTTGAAAAATATCATTCATTTAATGTGTATAAATAGACATGGTTAATTATTTTAATGAGAAGAAAAAATATGAAATGATTAAGGACCATAGACAATGATAGGTTTTTGATTATTCTCTATGATATATTTAGAATAATTTTAATCAGAAAGATATGTACAATACACAGTTCATGTTTTGCACAGATTGACATTTTGTCCTTATATACAGTGTTAATATAAAGATGCTTTACTCAGTGTTTGCCTAAGATCATCCAGAAATGCACACTGTCACCATCATCAATTGATAAATTCTAGAAGTACCACTGATATTCTCCTCAATACTAACTGTATATTAAAAGGTGTATGTTGATGGGAGATTGAGGAAGCTTCCGTTTAAAACGTACAGAAAGAGTGTGTTCAGGAAATTCCATATTTAAGATGTAGTTGATCAAAGGCTATAAACATATTTATCAGTACACAGATCTCCAGACTGCTTTACACAGTGCCTGTGCCAATGATAACAATGTTAAAGTCTATGAGAGAGTGCTACCCCCAGTTTAACTGTTATTTTGTCCTCTTAAGTCATTTGTGCTGGATAAAAACTACAGTAATTCGGATTTATCGATAATGTTATGAAAAATATATTTTGGTTTTCTGATAATTTACACTGAGGTAGGTTTTGGAAATGGCATGATGTGGCATTGGCATGTGATTAAGAGTTTATGCACCGGGGGGTATATCTGTGCTGTATACTATGTGTTTGCAAGTGTTTCTGTTAACTTATTACATGGCATGTTTATCTGTTAATGTAGTGGTTGGCTTCATGAACTTGGCAGGCAAAATGCTGGATTGGTTAAAAGCTAGTGCTGTGTATCAGATGGGATTCCCTGGGTTCAGTCCTGCAGTGGCCACCAGGGGCCTAATGTATAAAACTTGGCTATGCTCAGAAATATGCATAAGCAATTTCTTACACAAAACTCAGGAATTACAAAACATGAACTTGGCATGGAAATCGGCTTAAACGTTTTTAAGGTTTCACTATCCGTAAGTCCTACGGAGACTTTTTTGGTGTTGACATTTTAGTGACTCCAGGCTGCAGGACAGTGAAGTGAACAAAAAATGTAATTTCATTTCAGTCAGTCACATTCTGATATCCGTCCGTCCGTCCATCCATCCATCCATGCCTCTCTCCATTTATTTGCTAAACCCAATTTTTAAAACCTGTAACAGAACAGAGATTACGTGATTTCTTCTTGGTCTCTGCAATTTAGTTGGCTCTATGCTGTCTACATCAGCTTATAAAGTAAGCCGTCATCACGAGATAGGACACAGATACCATTAACAATATTTATTTGTGAGTGAAAGTGTTTTTTGTTTTTTTTTTAAAGTTTGTCTTTGTATTTTAATTGTGGCAAAATAAGCACTTCCTTATTTTAAGAAGTTGTAAAATACATGCATAGTGTTGTATTCAGAGTGACTTAGTTAACTGATTTGAAAGTTGAAGTGTTTTCTGTTATTTATGTGTTTCATCAAAGAGACAGATATCAAATTTTTTATTAATATTTTGCAACAGTGGTATGAGTGACATGTGATTCAGATTTTCTTAGACTGCTACACCATTGTTTGTACATGCAGGCAATAAACCTTTTCAATCACTTGTACTGACTACTGACAATCTATTTTGCCTATAGCGTCTTTTGGCCTTGTAAAACAGGAAAATACTGAATATAACCTATTCAATCAAGACAGCCTCTTTGAAGCAGTGAACTAACCTGCAATTGAAGAGTATTTCTCTATCTGTTTGGTGCCATGCAAGTGAAAGTTGGCTTTGAGCCTAACATATTACAGTAATCCCTCACTATATCGCGCTTTGACTTTCGCAGCTTCACTCTATCGCGGATTTTATATGTAAGCATATTTAAATATATATCGCGGATTTTTCGCTGGTTCGTGGGTTTCAGTGGACAACGGGTCTTTTAATTTGTGGTACATGCTTCCTCAGTTGGTTTGCCCAGTTGATTTCATACAAGGGACGCTATTGGCAGATGGCTGAGAAGCTACCCAGTCAGAACACATATTACGTATTAAATAAAACTCCTTAAATATATTGTGAGCAGGGGGGCTGTTCGCACCCCTAGAAGATACGGATGCTCCTCAAAAACCGCTGAAAGACTATCTTCACATTACTCCCTTTCTTGCTGGGCTTACTTGTGGCTGCTTTGTTACGTGATATGCTTCCTGCACGGAGCTTCGCATACTTAAAAGCCCAAACGGCACCTATTGATTTTTAATTGTTTGCTTCTCTCTCTCTCTTGCTCTGACATTCTCTGCTCCTGACAGAGGGGGTGTGAGCAGGGGGGCTGTTCAACCCTAGAGGATACAGACGCTTGTCTAAAAAATGCTTAAAGACTACCTTCACATTGCTCCCTTCCTTGCTGGGCTTACTTGCGGCTGATTTGTCAAGCAATATGCTTCCCACAAGGTGCTTCGCATACTTAAAAGCTCGAACAGCACCTATCGGTTTTTGATTGTTTGCTTTTCTCTCTTTCTCTGTCTCTCTCTCTCTCTCTGACATTCTGTGCTCCTGACGCACACTCCTTTGAAGAGGAAGATATGATTGCATTCTTTTAATTGTGAGACGGAACTGTCATCTCTGTCTTGTCATGGAGCACATTTAAACTTTTGAAAAAGAGACAAATGTTTGTTTGCAGTGTTTGAGTAAAGTTCCTGTCTCTCTACAACCTCCTGTGTTTCTGTGCAAATCTGTGAACCAAGCGTGACAATATAAAAATAACCATATAAACATATGGTTTTTACTTCGCGGATTTTCACCTTTCACGGAGGGTTCTGGAACGCAACCCCCGCGATCGAGGAGGGATCACTGTATATTAATCTTTGACCCATCCATCCATCCTCCCTCTAAACCCACTTATCCACGGCAGGGGTCAGCTGGAGCCTATTCTAGAAGGAACACACACACACACACACCCCAAGGGAACGATTTTACATTGTCAATTCACCTAATGTACATGCCTTTCAATTGTGGTAGGAAACTGGAGGAAACCTGTGCAGACCCACATGCAAGCTTCACACAGGGAGCACCTGGGACATGGCTCTCAGACTCCTTACTATGAGGCAGCAGTGACACCAGTGCGTCACTGTGCACTTAATTCTTTGATTAACATATTTGCATAAACTGTGGCCTTAACAATTGAGAAAAAAAAAACTTTTTATACTACACTTTTTTTATTGACACAGTGCATCCCTTGGGGTTTTGTAAATCCATTGTTTTTTGTGCATACAACATTTGTGCCTTTCTAGCGTTAGCAAAATTTTAGTATGTAATTTAAGCAAGGTTTTATAAATGAGGCCTTAGGACCTGAGACGGTCAGTATTTTTCGGAGAAAGCTTAATTTGACTAACATGTACTTGTGAAAATTAATATTTGCTTTCTCTCTTGCTTTCCCTCTCTCTCCCTCTATAAAGTATGAGAAGGAAAAAGAGAGACAGAAGAGAAGTATTTAAGCTGCTTTTCGTTGAGCCTTAAGGAAATCTGACCTGTACATGTAATGTATTATTTTGTAAAAAAAGGTACCGTATTTTTCGCACCATAAGACGCACTTTTTTTCCCCCCAAAAAAAGGTTGGAAATGTCTGTGCGTCTTATGGAGCGAATATTGCGTCACAGACCATGATGTGTATTACCTGACAAAAGTCGACATCCAGGGGTAGAGGGCGACAAAACTCACTGTTACATTACAGGCATTCCCTCTGTGCTTGGAGGAATGTTAGACTCATTGACTCGGCATCTAGTCCTTGCGTGTGCGTGAGTTGCGAAATGTAAACAAATATAAGCAAAGGCAAGATGCTTCGCTCCCTCGTGAGATGTAGATGCTGAGTGCAGAAAACAAAATACTCAGCAGACGATGTTTTGCGCATTATTACTGAGTCGGACGCTGATTTTTCAGAATCTGATTTTGTTGAGAGTGATCAGGAGATCGAACAAGAGAGTGAGAAGCCGGCATCAGCTGATCGGACACCAGCCGATGCCGTGCCAGCTGATCGGCTGCCAGTTGAACGCATTCGTGCAGCCGATGCACCTACGGCAAGGTTCGCGTGGGAGGCATACCTAGACATTGATCCGTGGAAGCCAAACTGGCTACCGGACTTCACAAGACAGTATGGCTTGCTGTTGGACTCGACAGATTACCAGCCGCTGGACTACTTCAGGCTGTTCTTTCCTGAAGCTACCTTTCAGCTACTGTCAGACGAGACAAACAGGTATGCAGAGCAATTTTTTGAATCGAGGGCTGTGCTTGCACCGCATTCTCGTTTTTCAAACTGGAAACCCACAACAAAACATGAGATGAAGGGCTTTGTGGCATTACAAATATAGATGGGACTAGACTGGCGATATAACTTCAGGGAGCATTGGTCCAAACGTGCTTTGCCCCTGGTGGCTTTGGACAGGTTATGCCGCGTGATGATAGGTACGTGCTCCTGCAAAGTGATTGTGAGCAACTGAGCTTAATAAATTCTGACACTAGCGATGAGGACTTCTTGGGGTTTCCATAAAACTAGAACAGTGCTTGAACCTTAAAGTCTCTCCTTATTTGTTAATGACAGTGATGATGTTTCTTAATACCGCTGTTGAATTTACATGGTTGAAATATTATTCTGCTATATTTTATTAAACATATTAGTGCACCATTTGGTTCAGAATATTTTTTTTTCTTGTTTTCCTCCTCTAAACCTAGGTGCGTCTAATGGTCAGGTGCGTCTTATGGTGCAAAAAATATGGTAATTTATTTAGGGAATTCTGCAATTTAACAGTTAATGTAAGGATCCTAAGTTAAATTTTCAGCCTATCCACTGTGTGTTTAGAGTTTGCATGTTCATGTCTTCTCAGGTTTACTGCCATACAACAAAGATATGCATTTTATGTTTATTGACAAAACTCAATATGCCATGTATTATGTAGGTATGTACGTGAACAACTCCATTTCTACATTACTGTCTTTCGTTTCAGATTAGTTGATTGTGTTTGTTTTGTTTTTTCTAGCACTCCTTATACACCATTAGACAAGAAACCTACTGAAAATATAGATGAAGAAACCCTCACTGAGGACTGGACATTGGATCAACCTGTCTCACAAACTAGGACTACTGCCATTGTAGAAGTGAAGGGATCTGTGGATGTAGTTTTAACACCTCTTGTGGCAGAAGCTTTGGACAGGTATGCACTCATTGACAACATTGATCTAAATTGGAGTTAACCCTGGTTGGCTATTTCTCTATCGTGGATATCATTAGTTTAGTTAGTGTCTTAGTGACAATAAAAATATTTACAGCAAAACGTTTTGGATTGCAAAAAAATGTTGGTTCATGACCAGCAAAATTTGCGCTGTTGGCATGTACATTTTCATCCCTTCTGTAACTCTTTTATCTATGTGCAAAAGCATGGGAAAACTTATTCTGGTACAGAGCTTGGAAAGGTGTGTCATGGCTGGAGAGCACTTACATGAAACCATTTTGGTGTCATTTGTTTGCAGCTAAAATTGATTGATTGGGGTGTGTGGCCACTGGCGAGTCTTCAGAAGTGTCCTGGCTTGGATTGGCTTACAAAGCTGGGGAAAGTGAGTGGTGGAGATGTTATGCCTGAGCTCAAATGAGCATTGTGCGGTGGTTTCATTGTGTAGGCAGCTATTGCAAAAGGCTAATGAGTTGCATGGATGGGGCTGCAGAAGATCTGGGCAGCGGTAACAGTAATAACCATTTTAGCCATGAAATAACCCTTAGGTAGCAATTTTCCTTGCCTTTTATCCCACTCCCTCCTCCAAAAAAAAAAAAAAAACTAATTATGCATTTCACAGTTGTGAAATAATGTGAAAACTAATTTTAGGGTCAATTTCCCAAAACTATATGCAAATCAAAAAATAGATATTTTGTTCATCACTAGTCTTGGTTGCATGCTTTATGGCAGGTGGGTCAAACTCAAAGGCTGTGGGCCAAATCCGACCATTGTGATCTTTGTAATGCGACCAGTATCATCATATGGCCCGAGATGACCAATTCCCAAAAGACTCCATTAATGTTCTTTTCATCTATAAATTGTATTCAAATATAATTTATCTGAATTACATTTACACTGACCATTAAAATAGGTCTTCAGTGTCGGATCACATTTATTAGCACAGCATGACGTAGCACAGCTACGATGACAAAAATGTCATGAAGAAAAAAATTAGAAAGTTACCACTCTGCTCACAGCATCAGGGATGGCCACTCTTCTGCGGTACTGACATGTCTGTACTATCTAATTTTGGAAAAAGATGTCAGGCTTACAAACTTGCACTTGTTTTGCTGATACAAGTTATCAGATGTATTCACAATACTACAGTTATATCTCACTGTGAAAATCTTGGTCAGCCATTAGTGATTCAGAAATATACAAAGTTTAATATTTCGCCAGTGGACTTAGCTGTTTGCTTTTCCAAACACTGTTGTTTAGAAAACACTGTTGTTTCATTGGAAGTGTAACGTGAAGTGTCAACAACGGGAAATGAAACAAGAAGATAGCTGTTTTTTCCTATGAGCTGTTTTCTTTGTTTTTTTCTGTTCTTCATCTCTGCACATCTGACGAGTGATGTAAGCATATAGAAAAAGCCCTTTACCGTTATCAAATGAAACTGGAGAAAGATTGTGTAGCACACTTTCAGTAAAAAGCAATTCTAGAGTTTGGAAACTCTGCTCTGCAAAATACATGTTACATGATAAAGTACTTGACAATCTTGTCCAAAAGAAATAGTTTGTAGACTTACTGTCTTTATTATTTCTATGTATCATACAGTATATGATTTTTATGATATAAATTCTGCATAAGAAACATTCATGTTTATAATTATACCTCAAGAATTAGGAATGACTAATTAGTACAATGTAAAAAAGAAACCTGTAACATACCTTTATGGTACTGTATAGTACCATAAAGTACTAACAGTACTAACTGTAGTACTGTACAATAAATGGTTAAAAGTTATTTAAAAGCAATAAATTTAAACTGCTTTAAACAAATAAATTCATGAATATTTACAATTACATAGTGTTTTTCGGCTGTTAGTATTCACTGTTTCAATGTGCAAGAATATTTTGTGGGTGATTGTTGTATTTTCATAGACTCACAATGATGCTATCTAAAAAAGCGGCATTTATATGAAAAATACAGTATACAATACAAAAAATGTAGAATTCATGTATTATCTGATCAACCTCATTTAGTTTTTTTCTCATATTCCAAAAGTAAAAAATGTTAATACTACACACTAATATATATTTGAATATATTTTAATAAACGGAACTGTAAATAAAGGACCAGTTTTATAAAAAATTTATCAGAATTTTATATTTAATTAACAGTAATGCCTACTAATTCAATGTAATTAGCCTAGCCAGATACTGGTGTTTAATTGATGTAGTTCAATCTAAGGGTAATTCCTGTAATGATGACAGAATTTCAGGTGTTTACTGCAGTCATTTTTATGGATGTAATCAGTACACTAGTCTGTGATTCTAACTGTTTTTTGATGGTTGTATAATTGGAATTCCAGTCAATTAATTGTTTGGGTAAATTTCTTTACTATAGCAGCAGTTCTCAAACTCAGTTCTGGTAAGTAACTCCATGTGGCTGCATGTTTTTATTAGCACCAGTTGAAGGCTGAAAGGTTGCAACTATTTCACTGTCAGACCCATGCTCATTAGCAAATAATGGGGAATGAAAACTGTAAAAACTAAGAAAAAAGAAAGGACACTATATGTATTTCATATAACATACATACATACAGAGAACATTCTAATAAGGTAATTGCCAAAATTAGTTTTATTATTTCTACCTTGTCTTCAAAACATAAAAACTTGGAAGTAATGGAACTTGGAAACAGGCTAGTAGTCAAATTAAAAAAACAGAACTTGGAACAAAAACCTGAAGCCACAAGGTGCTGCCAGGACTAAGCCTGAGACCCACTGTGCAATAGTAATGTGAATCATGCATTGCATCAGAAATCTAAAAAACATTGTCAGGTTACAGTTTCCTTTTTCAAACTTGTTAAAATCTGTCCTGTTTTTCTTTTTTATTTGGTAAAATAACAGAGCCCTACTGATCCACTACTGAATCTTACATGTATTGGGTTTGTATAATGTTATTTTCGGCCAACAGTAAGAGTTTGGCATCACAGTCTATAGGTAAGAATATGGGTCCTGCGGAAAGAAAAAAAAACTGATATCTCAGTATAAAGTACTGAGTATAAATGAAAAAAATAAAACATAACAAAAAACAGGTGTTGTCCTATAATATCTAGAGACTCCCATAAGTGGCTGTTAATACCTCTACACCACTGAGACCTTATATGTATTTAAAACTGTCATGTATCCTTTAACAGTTATTAATAATTCAGCACACTTCAAACAAATTCATATTAGTAAATACGTAAACAGGTAGTCGTCAACTTACGACTTGCGTCTTATGACCATTTGATTTATGCCCTCTACCGTGTCTCTCAGGCAAACAACAGTTTCTGTCACGTCAGCTCTGTATGCCATGGTTTACTCATTTCAATCTCAGTTTATTACCTGTGGCGGTTTCGTCTGCATTCAGTTACATTTGTCTTACAATTACAGGAAAAAAGGCTACTGATCTTGACACCAAAAAAACAAAGATGATTGAGCAGTATGAGGGAAGAAAGAAAGTGAATATGATTGCATGTGACCTTAAGTTAACCAATTGTAACCGGTGTTTACTGTGCACACTGTACTGCTGCTCTCCAGCCTTGAATCCAGTTAACCTCCAAAGCTTCTGTGTTGTGACACATGATCTGCAGCTTGGTGCGAACCATGACGAAGCGGTAATGAAACTATACTGAACTCCTTTATCTGTTAATGTTTATTATTAACAGGCTGAAATGTTAAAACAGAATACATATGAGTGCTCAAACTATGCGTGTACAGTTCCTCCTCCTCATAGTTAACATAATGAACACTGGGAAAGGCTCACACTGATGACATAATATTACACAGACAAAGGATTAGTGAAGCTGTTAAAAGATTTGGCATCCATGCAAGCAACAGTAATAATGAAACAAAATAATAAAATAAAAAAATAATGTACAAAAAAAGATAAAAAAATCAACACAATGTTCTAAGAATGATGATTAAAAAAGGATATAAAAACAAACAATATGACTTAAGGGACTACTTATACAGTACTATACATAAGGTCTAGATCGATTTACGACCGGTCCGTCAGAAAATAACATGGTCGTAAGTTGACGACCACTTATGTACATATTAATATGATTATATAAAAGCCCGTGCAAAGTATGTTATGTTAAAACCAGCTTCCACCCATACAAGTATTTAGATATCTTCACTTGCTGCACACTGTATTGTGTTGTAGATTTAATTTTAAATCAGAATCAGAATAATTGGCCAAGTATGCACGCGTATAAGGAATTTGACTGTAGTTTTGATGACTTTTCAGTTATAAGTTACATAATCGACATACACACAACAGGTAATCACACACCTGAGATTAAAAAAGAAAAAAAAGTGTGCCATTTTTTCCCCATCAATCTATAACTCAATAACCCGTGATGACAAAGAAAAAATGTTTTCAGAAAGTTTGCAAAATTATTAAAAATTAAAAACTGAAACTTCTCATTCATATAAGTATTCAGGTCCTTTAATTCAGTAGTTTGTAGAAGTTCCTTTGGCAACAGTTACTGTACAGCTTTGCGCCTTTAAGGTAAGTCTCTGTAAGCTTCACACGCCTGGATTTAGGCAGTTTATCCAATTCATCCTGACAAATCCTCTTAATCTTCATTGCATTGTATGGGAAGTGTCTATAAACTGCCATTTTCAGATCTCTCCACCAGTGTTCTGTGGGGTTTAAGTCTGGGTTTGACTTGGCCCGAAGCTACTTTAGCATTATCTTCGCTTTTATCTTTGTGTGACCCTTACTCTCATACCAGTCTGCCCAGGTTAACACTTTCAGTAGTACATATCTCCTGACAACACAGTTCTATGGATCGTTAAGACACATGAGTCACTCCCCACCACATCAGTGTCGCAATCTGGGGAGAAAGTATAAATTAAAGGTCTGTTTATGCAAGCAGCATTACATTTCCTAGAAGCAAAACATTAAAAAAAAACTCATTGAAACCATGCAAGGACCTGTGCTGTTTAAGCAGTTCTTTTTTAACAGCTGTATCTGTAATAACACAGAATATTATTTATATTAGCAAGTATCCCTAAAAGATTACTTTTATATCATTTTTATGCTTCTTTTAGTATTTAATTACTATCTAAACCAGCAATCAATTAAGTAAATAAACATAGAATGGATTTTAATCATTGCCATATTACAGTTTTTATTTTATGTCCATTAAAGCTCAAATGAGAGTTACCTTTGATAACCTAATTTTCATGTTGTAGGTACAAAAGGATTAAATGTGTGATGGCTTATATTACAAGTATCCTCCTGTATAGTCAGCTTTGTTGTGTACCATGTACAGTGGGGCAAAAAAGTATTTAGTCAGCCACCAATTGTGCAAGTTCTCCCACTTAAAAAGATGAGAGAGGCCTGTAATTTTCATCATAGGTATACCTCAACTATGAGAGACAAAATGAGAAAAAAAACCCCCAGAAAATCACATTGTCTGATTTTTGAAGAATTTATTTGCAAATTATGGTGGAAAAAAAGTATTTGGTCAATAACAAAAGTTCATCTCAATACTTTGTTATATACCCTTTGTTGGCAATGACAGAGGTCAAACGTTTTCTGTAAGTCTTCACAAGGTTGTCACACACTGTTGCTGGTATTTTGGCCCATTCCTCCATGCAGATCTCCTCTAGAGCAGTGATGTTTTGGGGCTGTCGCTGGGCAACACGGACTTTCAACTCCCTCCAAAGATTTTCTATGGGGTTGAGATCTGGAGACTGGCTAGGCCACTCCAGGACCTTGAAATGCTTCTTACGAAGCCACTCCTTCGTTAACCGGGCGGTGTGTTTGGGATCATTGTCATGCTGAAAGACCCAGCCACGTTTCATCTTCAATGCCCTTGCTGATGAAAGGAGGTTTTCACTCAAAATCTGACGATACATGGCCCCATTCATTCTTTCCTTTACATGGATCAGTCGTCCTGGTCCCATTGCAGAAAAACAGCCCCAAACCATGATGTTTCCACCCCCATGCTTTACAGCAGGTATGGTGTTCTTTGGATGCAACTCAGCATTCTTTCTTCTCCAAACACGACGAGTAGAGTTTTTACCAAAGCATTCTATTTTGGTTTCACCTGACCATATGACATTCTCCCAATCCTCTTCTGGATCATCCAAATGCTCTCTAGCAAACTTCAGATGGGCCTGCACATGTACTGGCTTAAGCAGGAGGACACGTCTGGCACTGTAGGATTTGACTCCCTGGAGGCGTAGTGTGTTACTGATGGTAGCCTTTGTTACTTTGGTCCCAGCTCTCTGCAGGTCATTCACTAGGTCTCCCTGTGTGGTTCTGGAATTTTTGCTCACCGTTTTTGTGATCATTTTGACCCCACGGGGTGAGATCTTGCGTGGAGCCCCAGATCGAGGGAGATTATCAGTGGTCTTGTATGTCTTCCATTTTCTAATAATTGCTCCCACAGTTGATTTCTCCACACCAAGCTGCTTACCTATTGCAGATTCAGTCTTCCAGCCTGGTGCAGGTCTACAATTTTGTTTCTGGTGTCCTATGACAGCTCTTTGGTCTTGGCCATAGTGGAGTTTGGAGTGTGACTGTTTGAGGTTGTGGACAGGTGTCTTTTATATTGATAACGAGTTCAAACAGGTGCCATTAATACAGGTAACGAGTGGAGGACAGAGGAGCATCTTACAGAAGAAGTTACAGGTCTGTGAGAGCCAGAAATCTTGCTTGTTTTGTAGGTGACCAAATACTTATTTTCCACCATAATTTGCAAATAAATTCTTTAAAATCAGACAATGTGATTTTCTGGATTTTTTTTCTCATTTTGTCTCTCATAGTTGAGGGTATACCTATGATGAAAATTACAGGGCCTCTCTCATCTTTTTCAGTGGGAGAACTTGCACAATTGGTTGCTGACTAAATACTTTTTTGCCCCACTGTGAACCATTTCAACTTAAGGCCAGTGTTAGTTATTCTAGTAACTGAACTGGTTAGAATTTTAAGAAAGGAAATGAACAGTGGATGTTTTTTTTTTTTTAAATGTTAGATACTGTATGTAGTGTATGGTTTGTAATGTTTTATTTTTGCTTATAATTTTTATTTTTTTATACAGATATATTGAAGCTCTAGTTCATTTTGCAAATAACCAGCACCCTGCCTCAATCTTAGATTACCTTCATGCCAAGGTATTACATGAAGCCTATCAGATTAGCAAGTCTACTGTATCTGACTCTGTAAGTACTTTTTAAGGTTTCTACGTCTGTGAATTATCATAGATACTAGCCCTAATAATAGTAATATGTAGTATTACTAACCAATAGGTTTTATGAAAATGATTTTAGATTTTTTTTTTTAAGTAAACTTCTGTTTCATATCTTAAAATGGCAACAGCCAGAGACATCAAATTTCTGAATCACATTCTATTTTTTTGTATTGAATGTATGCTAATGTGTTGTTCTAAAATTATATTTATTAGGAAAATTGGCCATGAAATCTTTTCAGCCAATGAAAAGATTGAACTTGTATACAGTTAGTGAAAAGTGGAGCAACATGTATATTTGCGTTTCCAATTTCACATAAATGAATTAACCAAAGAACAGAGTAGGAGTCATCAAACAGATTTGCCCTGGGCTAAAATCTTGCAAAGCAAATTGTCTTTTGAACAGCTTCCCCATAACCCCTTTCCCCCATACATACATACATACATACATACATACATACATGCATACACACACACAACTCCCCTACTTTAACAGGCACACTCCATCATTTACTCCTGGACACTCTTGTACAGTCCTTCACTCTTTCATGTCACACCCATAGTAAGTCATTTCAAACCTATTCAGTTTATATCTAGGTGTGATGAGAAATGTCAAGCATATGTTGCACTGAATTCATTGTTCTGTTTTTATCATTCCAAATTAGTAAACTTAAGAATTTAAATTCATACTTTTTCTCATGAAATTTCACAGTGGCTGCACTCAAGTAACTTTTATTGACTGTCTAGGAAAAATATCCAAAATTCATCTAGCATGTTAGCTATCAAAACGAGTTAGCTTGTAAATAATAGAGAATTATTAATTCAGAATGAAAAGTATGTTTTGTAATGCTGTCTGATCTGCAGTTAAACAGTCACTATTGTAAAAGAGGAATATATGCAGGAATATGGCTCTTTCAATTAATTTTGTCCACCATATTGAGACCATACAAAATAAAGTTGGAAGTCTTGAAAGCAAGTTACAATCAGTAACTCAGCAACAAGCAAAGAGAGCTTCCCTCCAAGCTAATTGGAAGGTGGGCAAGCACAATAAAACATTCACAAATGTAGAGGTAATAACAGAGTGTATTTGAGGTATTTTTTCAGATCTTGCTTTTGATCGGGCAACAGGCATAATGTGACATTCATTTTGGCTTTGAGTAATTCTTTGATTGATGTAGCAGGATTTTTTTGGACATAAATTGTGCTGTGTATGATAAGAATCTTCACAACAGCAATTAAAATACTTAATTTCCTGGAGAAACTAGTAACAAATAGAGCAAATTAGGACCTTCCGCTCAGCTGGTGTCTGAAGCAATAATGCCTCAGAAATTAACATACTGTAGCTAACTCCAGACTAAGTACTGTATTGTTTATAAAAAAATAAACTAACAGTAATGTTTGCATATTATAACAACACATAAATTATCAAGTGCAACATTTGTAGAAATATTTTCTTCAATTGGCATACAGTGTGTTTACTTTCAAATTAAAAGGAGTAAAGGTAAAGTATTGTCAAATGCATTGTGATCTGCATTGAAAACACAATTTCTATATTAGAAATAATAGTTACCTTGTTGGGTAACAAGTATTAATAGATATTTTAAAGACTGTTTTGCTTGAATTTGATTGTAGCAACATCAATCTATCTATCTATCATAACTTAAAACTGAGTTTTGTTCTGATTTTTTTAATTTTTATTTTAATTTATAACCATTTGTTTATTGATTAATAATTATCACTTTTTTCAGAGTTCAATGAAACATGAATCTAGAGGTTCTAAGACGGACAGTACTGCACCTACATGTACAAACTCTGGGCATGTGCAAAATGATCTTTCTACAAAACAAGACAATGTGAAAATTAAAGGTCTTCAGGCCAATGTTTCCATTCCAAAAGTAAGGATTACTTTATTGTTTTAAATACTATCTGACACCCTTTGTCAAGTACAGTTGCACCTTTCTATCTATTTAATTCAAATACATCGAACAGTTATTGCATGTGGTGGGTGTATTTAAAAAAAAAAAAAAAAAAAAAAAAATCATACATTCATCAGACTTGTGTATATTATGTTAAAAGAACCTAGTGAAATAAAATGAAAGGTTAATTCTTAAATTGCCTGAAACATTTTTCAAACAGTGCTGCATTACTATGAGGAGCTAAAATATAAAAAATAACTTAATTTAGGAGGATAAATAGCAAATTGAATAATTAAATGTAACAGAAGTTCTATATATTGTCACAAACTCCACAAAGATCCATAGCAAGGTTTGGGGCAGCCACCCGTATATTTGGTTTTCTGGCTGCAAATTGACGATTAGTGATAGCACTGCTGTGCACAAAACCAAGTCAAAAACAGAACTGAGGGAACAGGGAAAAGGTGGAAGTTTTTAAAGGGGAAGACAGGAAGTGAGGTCAAAGGGGTCTGGCTCATGAGGGGTCTTCAACCATAGGCTCGAGTCCGGACGTGACATCACAGGGGCCGGTGACGTCAAGAGGGCCAGGTGGAATCTCCCATGAATGGTCTGCAGGCAGGGAGAAAAAGAGTCGGTGCACTCTGTCACATCCTGGTCTGATTCGGAATTGCCCTTACTCAAGCCCTTTAGCTGCCTCCCATGCGCAATGTATGACAATATGTAAAAATAAAATAAGACATTTAAGGGGTGAACACAGGATTGGTTGTGTACTCAAGTGAAATAGAGTAAGTATTATTTCATACTGATTTATTCACTAGTTTCAATGTTGTTAAAATATTTAACTTTGTATCATTACCTGGCTTTTTTTTTCATCATAACCTGCAGAATTATTTATTCATTTATGTATATACAGTGGGGGAAAATAAGTGTTTTTCTCAGTAAATATATTTCTAATGGGGCTATTGACATGAAATTTTTACCAGATTTTGGTAACATTCCAAGTAATCCACACATGCAAAGAAATCAAAACAAATAAGTCCATAAATTAGGTTATGTATAATAAAGTGGAATGACACAGGGAATAAGTATTGAACATGCTTACTGAAATTTATTTAATACCTAGTAGAAAAGCCTTTGTTAGTAATAACAGCTTCAAGATGCCTAAAGTACAGTGGAACCTTGGTTCACGAATGTCTCGGAACACGTACAAATCGGTTTACGACCAAAAAGCTCGTCAAACTTTTGCATCTGTTCACGACCACACGCTCAGTATACGAACAAGCCAGTTTCCCTTTTGGCTTGTACGTGTTCAATCTCTCCCTGTGCATTTCCTGTGCAGCGAGCAAGAGAGAGAGAGCGCGACACACACATGAGAGAGACACACACAGGCGCGAGAGAGAGAGAGAGACACACACACACACACACACACACACATGCACACACACACACACACACACAGGTGCACGAGAGAGAGACACACACACACACACACGAGAGAGAGACACACGCACACAGGCGAGCGAGCAAGAGAGAGGGCTGGACGCATAAGGTAGAGAAGGCAGTTAAAGAATGCACTGGGCTTGTTTTTGTTTTCAATTTTGTTTACAGTGATCAGTTCGTAGCTTGCATTGTTGCAATGTTACTTTTCTTGGTGGTTTATTAAATTACAGATTTTTTCAAATGTTCATTTTTTTCCCTGTGCTTAAAACTCATTAAAAAAGTGTTTTTAGCCAGCGGTTGGTAGCGCTATAGCGTAAACTATTGCAGTATTAGTTTTCTCTGTTGTTCAAGGTTTTCTCAGTGTTATTCAATGTTTTTACATTTAGTTTACTATTACGCTGTGCATTCTATGGTTTAATTAACTATATTTGTGCTTAAAAACTTAAAAATAAATATATATATTTACATACAGTTCGTATGGTCTGGAATGGATTAATTGTATTTACATACAATCCTATGGGGGAAATTACTTTGGTTCACGACCAAATCGGGTTACGACCAGAGTTTTGGAATGAATTATGGTCGTGAACCGAGGTTCCACTGTATGGAGAAACTAGTTGCATGCATTGCTCAGGTGTGATTTTGGCCCATTCTTCCACACAAACTTTTTTCAAATGTTGAAGGTTCCGGGGGCCTCGTCTATAAATTCTGATCTTCAGTTCTTTCCATAGATGTTCAATTGGATTCAAGTCAGGTGATTGACTGTGCCATTCTAGCAGCTTTATTTTCTTTCTCTGAAACCAATTGAGAGTTTCCTTGGCTATGTGTTTGGGATCATTGTCTTGCTGAAATGTCCACCCTTGTTTCATTCTTAGTATCCTGATAGATGGCAGCAGATTCTTATCAAGAATGTCCCAGTACATTTCTCCATTCATCCTTCCTTCAATTATATGAAGTCTGCCAGTACCATATACTGAAAAACAGCCACACACCATGATGTTCCCACCTCCAAACTTCACTGTTGGTGTGGTGTTTTTGGGGTGATGTACAGTGCCATTTCTCCTCCATACATGGTGTGTGCAGTGACTTCCAAAGAGTAAAATTTTGGTCTCATCTGACCAGACCATATTCTCCCAGTATTTCATTGGCTTGTCCAAATGTTGTGCAGCAACTTTAAACAAGCTTCAGCATGCCTTTTCTTCAGCAGTGGAGACTTGTGCGGTGAGCGTGCATAGAGGCCATGGCATTTGAGTACATTAGTTAGTTTTATTTGAAACAACTGCACCTGCTGATTCCAGGTCCTTCTGAAGCTCTCCGTGAGTGGCCCTTGGCTCTGGAACAACTCCTCTGATTATTCTTTTGATTCCTTTGTCAGAAATCTTGCAAGGAGCACCTGACTGTGGCATTCAGAAGTTTAGAAATACGTCAATAATCAATGCCATCAGTATGTTTTGCAACAATAAGGTTGCGAAGGTCTTGAGAGAGCTCTTTGCTTTTACCCATCATGAGATGCTTCTTGTGTGACACCTTGATAATGAAAAACCTTTGCATAGGCCATCAATTAGGACTAAATCAGCTGATATTAATTTGCACTGATAGGGGACAGGATCCTTTATAAATACTGACAAATATCAGCTGGTTTCTTGGATTTCCATGCCTTTCTTCACCTCCATGTGTTCAATACTTTTTCCCTGTGTCATTCCACTTTATTACACATAATTTATGGACTTATTGTTTTGATTTTTTTGTATGTGTGGATTACTTGGGTTGTTAACCGACATCTTGTGAAAATTTCATCGGAATAGCCCCATTAGAAATATATTTACTGAGCAAAACGTTGACATGTTCAATACTTATTTTTCCCACTGTATGTATGTATTTATGTATGTATGCATGCATTCTGTCACTGATCCTATGTTAACCACGCTGAAATGTGAGTAAATCAGTATGAAATATTAGTTAATGTATTTCACAAAATATGCAGTCTGTATATTATTTAATGTTTATCCATTCTATTCACATAGACAGACGAAGAACATGCTAAAACAACACATTAACCGGGGTAGGATTAGATCCCAGTCTTCTAAAAGTAAAAGGTATCAGGGTTTAGCAATGTACTACTTGCTTCCAAGTTGTCAGAATTTGCATCATTATTTTTTAACACTTTCTACATGTTCTAATGACTCCTTAAAACACATAAGTACGCTTAAATTTCTGATATGGAAGCACCTGAGCATTTTTTCTTACTAGAAAAACTTGTATTTTGCAGTAATTTCTTAAAGGTTTCTTAACAAAGTTTTGTGATGGTGGTGTCACAAAAATGGAATAAACCAAGCTGGAGTCCCTTTTTTCATTCTGGTATAATTATGTCTAACAGTTAGGTCTAACTGTAATCTAAATTATTGGACAAAAATAGATATCTTTTAATGCAAGAAATCTAAGTTTCAAATTGATATAAAGCAGGGTGCCACAGAGTAAATTGCGCATTTTATTTTCTAAACCACTATCCCATCAAATACAGTGAGACGATTAAGCTTATAAATTCTTGTAATTACCTGTGTAAATCACAGTAATACACAAACGCAATCCATGTAAACTAATAACAGATATGCAGTTGAACTTCTTTTAGTCATTAGTGAATACATCATTTAAACATTCACAATGTACTATATGTAGGAAGCAAGATGTGAACCTCAAGGCTGTTTACCACAAAATCTAATTTTGAGTCCAGTCAATGAGATGAAATTGATTTATGGGCTGGTGAGTCCCTGCTCAATAAAAAAGCACACAAGATTGGTTACTGTAGGAGTCTATAATTCTCAAGAAATATTTGTTCATGTAAATATTGTCACGCTTGGGTCACAGATTTGCACAGAGACACAGGAGGTTGTAGAAAAGAAAGGAACTTTATTCAAAACACTGCAAACAAACATTTGTCTCTTTTCAAAAGTTGAAACGTGCTCCTCCATGACAATTCAGAGATGACAGTTTTACCAGGAGGAGAGAATGTCTGGGAGAGGGGTAAGGAGAAGCAAGAAATCAGTTTTAAGTAACTGAGAGAAGCCCGTACAGGCTTTTTGACAAGGCGGAGTACTGCGCGGGAGGCAGATTACGCGACAGAGCCGGCCAGAAGGGAAAGGAGAAATGTGAAGGTAGTCTAAACCCCTGCCCATCGAGTAACCTAGATAATGAGTCTCAGACATACCTAGTTTACATTTCTTCGGGTTAGCAGTTAATCCAGCTTGTTTCAGGCTATCAAGTACAGCTTGTAGGCGTTGTAAATGTGAATGCCAGTCATCGCTGAAAATCACCACATCATCAAGATATGCTCCAGAATATTCAGAATGTGGGCGCAGTATTTGATCCATCATTTGCTGAAAAGTCAAAGGGGCCCCATGAAGACCAAACAGGAGTCTAGTAAATTCATAAAGTCCATCAGGAGTCGCAAATGCTGTTTTTTCACAGCTGTTAGCCTCTAGAGGCACCTGCCAATAACCCTTTGTGAGATCCAGTGTGGAAATATAGGTCGCCTGACCCAGTTTTTCCAAGAGCTCGTCCACCCGGGGCATTGGGTAAGCATCGAATTTAGACACCTTATTCAAGCGTCTAAAATCGATACAAAAACGAACTGAACTGTCCGGCTTGGGGACTAACACAACCGGAGAACACCAGTCACTTTTGCTTTCACGAATCACACCTAGTTCCAACATCTTCTTGACTTCTTCACACACAATATTCCTTCATGCTTCGGGAATACGAAATGGGCACATCTGCACCCGAACACCGGCTTCAGTAGTGATTTTATGTTCTGCTAAACTAGTGACGCCTGGCAAGTCTGAAAAAACATCAGTGTTCTGTTCTATTAAGCTTAATAACTCTGTCTTTTGTGAATCAGTCAAATCGTTGCCAATGACAACATCAGTCTGGGAAACAGCACTTAAGGTAGTGTGAACCTGTTGTCTGTCTTGCCACTTCTTTAAGAGATTAATGTGCAAAATCTGAAATGGTTTTCGTCTACCAGGAATTCTAACTTTGTAATTTACTGGTCCCATACGCTCCTCGATAACTGCTGGGCCCTGCCATTTAGCTAGGAATTTATGTGGGTCTGACGGTATTAATACTAAAACACGATCGCCTGGCTTGAATTCACGAAGCTGACTGCGTCTATCGTACAGACGTTTTTGTGTTTCTTGTTCTCGTTGTTGATGCTCTACAGCAATAGAAGAAAGTCTGGAAATTCTTTCTTGTAAGGAAACTATTCGGTCTGCAAAACCCTCTCCAAGCGAAGTTGTTTCATGTCCTATTCATTCTTCTCGAACAACATCAAGGATGCCTCTTGGACGCCTGCCAAATAACAGCTCGAAGGGACTCAAACCGGTGGATGCCTGCGGCGATTCCCGTATAGCGAACAAAAAAAAAGGCAGGACGGTGTCCCAAGTTGTGGGATCATTATGAGCAACTCTTCTGATCATTTGTTTTAAGGTTTTGTTAAACCGTTCAGTCAAGCCATTAGTTTGTGGATGGTAAACGGTGGTACCCAATTTCTTAATAGCGAACCGTTTACATAATTATTTCATCACACGAGAAGTGAAAGGTGTCCCCTGATCAGTCAAAATTTCTTTAGGAATTCCGATATTAGTAAACATTACAGAGAGAGCTTTGGCTACCGATGAGGAGTTTGCCTTTTTCAAAGCAGTTACTTCTGGATATCGTGTTGCATAGTCCACTAACACCAGCATATACTGGAAACCATTTTTCGTTTTAGGCAAAGGTCCTACAATATCTAAACCAACCCTCTGAAAGGGAATATCCAAAATAGGCATAGGGCAAAGGGGGGCCCTTGTAGGTTTTTGAGCAGAGACAATTTGACAGTCAGGACATGAAGTGCAGAACCGTTCAACATCTTTTCCCATATTTAGCCAATAAAATCGTTTCGATAAGCGCTCTCTGGTTTTATCAGTCCCTAGGTGCCCTCCCAAGATGTGAGAATGAGCCAGCTGTAAAAGAATTTCCCTATGACCCACAGGTACCACTAACTGCTCAATAAATTCCCCCAACAAGTGGTCCGAAATCACCCTGAAAAGACAACCATCTTTCTCCAGAAAGTGTGGTGTTTTTAAGCTTGCGCTATCTCGGTCTTGGTAATAGGAGTCACTAGCAGTGTAAGCCTGCTTAAATGCATACTCCAATGTGCTATCAGCACGCTGCAAGTACATAAAACCCGGCTGTTTGCTAGTACTTGGTTTGGGCTCTGAGACATTTACAATTTGAGAGGATGTAGAAGGGCCATTGCAATCTGAGAAATTTTGGGAGGAGTCTTCCGCAGACTCACTTGAGAGATCTGGTTCAGTTTGTAAATTGTGATCTAAATTGTTTCCAACTGCCACCAGTTCTCCGTCACCCATCCCCTCCCGAATAGGTTCAACAGGTGAATCCACCGACGATCGGTGTTCAGCCATTAATATAGGAAAAAGAGTATTCCTCCTGCCTATCAGCAAAGGCCAAGGGCATGCATGAATCAGAAACAGCGGACCACACTTTAAAGTAACGACCCTTATAAGTTAAAGGAAGAAGTAAAGTCTCATAGTTCTTAACATCTCCATGTACACAGCGTATGTTAACAGTCGCAGTATTTCTATGGTAACTGTCGTCAAGACAGTCGCGTCTTACAACACAAAGATCACTGCCTGAGTCCAACAATGCTGTCACCTCCCGGCCCCCGAACTTCACCGAGAAAAATAAGGCATCTTTCTTTTTCGACGGATCTGGGATATTCGAGCAACAAACCTCCGCTATGCCAATTTCCATTGAACGAGCTGGAGACAGACGACAATCCCTCACCAAATGACCAGGTTGATCACACCGGAAACATCTTCGTTCAGCGGGACCAACTTGGCGACGTCCATGACCACGACCTCTTTCTCCAGAAGCAGGCATCTCATTCACAGGTGCACCAACTGCGTTTCCTGGAGGTCTAGCCGATGATATCCGATTATCAGTTGCTGACGTTTGACGACGTTCAGGTCCACGGTCAAGTTGACGAGGATACTCTGGGTGATCCCTTATAGGCTTAAACACAGGATACGGAGTAGTGAAGCCACCGCTTGTTTTGTAAGCCAACTGCGAGCCTTCTAAATGTTGGGAAATAACATCCAGTGATTCAATATTGTGACGAAGAAACTCATCTCTGATGGGTGCAGGTATTCCAAACAACACTATGTTCATAACAACCTTTTCAATGATGTGCTCTATCTTTTCTCCCTCAAACCAACATGGCACTTTATGAATCAAATTTTGTATCTGTGCACGAACGGATTTCTCCATATCCAGCCTCCAGTTGTAAAGTGCAAAACCTTTCGACAAAAATGTCGTGGCTTTTTTCAAAACAATTTGATCTTTCAAAAAATCATAATCGGCAAGTTTTTCGTTAGGTACACTTCGTAAAGAAAGAAGGGCATCACCAGACAAAAATGGGGTGATGATAACAGCCCAATGACGTTTGTCCCAACCCAACAAAATCGCCACTTGTTCAAAAGCCAAAAGAAACAGCTCCGGGTCATCAGACGGACCCATCTTTGACAGCACATTCTTAGCATTGTCCGGAAACGGAGGCAAAGGAACAACACGTCTAGCGACTTGCGCAGGAGTTGGAGGACGTTCGGAATCCAAATCATCTTCTGGATCGTATGGGAGAGGAACATTCTGGGCGATTTGAAAAATGTATTCGGCTTCCGCTTGTGCTTGTGCGTCCATCTGTGCAACCACTCCTGGTACCACTTGTCACTCTTGGGTCACAGATTTGCACAGAGACAGAGGAGGTTGTAGAAAAGAAAGGAACTTTATTCAAAACACTGCAAACAAACATTTGTCTCTTTTCAAAAGTTTAAATGTGTTCCTCCACGACAATTCAGAGATGACAGTTTTCCCAGGAGGACAGAATGTCTGGGAGAGGGGTAAGGAGAAGCAAGAAATCAGTTTTAAGCAACTGAGAGAAGCCCGTACAGGCTTTTTGACAAGGCGGAGTACCGCGCGGGAGGCAGATTACGCAACAGAGCCGGCCAGAAGGGAAAGGAGAAATGTGAAGGTAGTCTGTCTATGTTTCCTAGGGTTTTTCCCAGGGGCGTCTGTGTCTTTTTGGGGGTACGATTAGCTTCGCAGCTCACAGTATATATATATATATATATATATATATATATATATATATATATATATATATTTGCAGTTGGAGATCCACAAAGGGAGAAAAAACGAATCACGTATCATAAAATAGTTTTATTCCTGAGCTTTCAACCCCTATCAGGGGTCTTCATCAGAGGATAATGCTTAGACTTACAAGAATCAAAGGCAATATATAGCAACACATTCAGTATTGGAGGTGGGGTGGTTGGCGGTGACTAAGTCAGTATGATCAAGTTGGGGGTGGGTGTATCGTTTAATTAATGTGCATATGTCCTTCTTAAGTTGGCATATGCTGGGTTTATGTCCAAGTGTCTGTTGATGGCGTTTAATGCTAAAAACAAGAAATCGACAACCAAAGCACGAAACGCAGTTTATAGTATTCCATGCAATTCTTGCTCAGCTGTATACATAGGACAAACGTCAAAAAAAATCTCAACACGTGTACAGGAACATCGCAACGCCGTCAGAAGAAAGGACGCACTATCTTTGATATATGCACATACTAAATCGACAGGACACACATTCAACTGGGACAACGTAAAAGTAAAATTTAAGGCCAGTACAAAAAGCGCCAGAGAGTTGGCCGAGTCTTGGCTATCAGATGAAAACGCCATCAACAGACACTTGGACATAAACCCAGCATATGCCAACTTAAGAAGGACATATGCACATTAATTAAACGATACACCCCCCCCCCACCCCCTTGATCATACTGACTTAGTCACAATCCCCCACCCATCCCCCTCCCCCCCCCCCCCCCAATACTAAATGTGTTGCTATATATTGCCTTTGATTCTTGTAAGTCTTAAGCATTATCCTCTGATGAAGACCCCTGATAGGGGTTGAAAACTCAGGAATAAAACTATTTTATGATGCGTGATTCGTTTTTTCTCCCTTTGTGGATCTCCAACTGCAAATATGCAAACCGTATCACAGACCTTCTCTTCCATATATATATATATATATATATATATATATATATATATATATATATATTCCTGTATAAAGGTGGAAAAGACAGGCAAATAATTTCTTAAAGCCTGGGTATTAACCAATCCACAGTAAGACATATTATTTTTAAACTGTCTACAAACAGGAAATTCAGTACTGTTGCTTAACTCTCTTAAGAGTGGGCATCCTGCAACAATCACAGCAAGTGTGTAGCATGCAGTACTTCAGGAGGTGTAAAGAAGCCTGGGATAACAGCAAATAACCTGCAGAAATTTCTTGAACTATACAAATTCTATGTTTGTGTATAAAAAAGGATAAGATAACTTTGATCAAAAGCAGTGTTCATTGAAAGATACCATGGAGGAAAAGACTTCTGTCCAAAAGAAACATTACTACATTGCTATTTAATTTTTTCTAAATACCACAGTGTTGTTCTGCAGTGCTTCTGAGACATTGTTCTGTGCACAAATGAAACAAAAATCAAACTCTTTGGCAGAGGTGCACAATGCCATATACACACAGCATACCAGTACTCAAGGTGAAGTGAGTCTCATCGTTTGGGCTTGCTTGAACGGCTTATTGTCATTGAAGGAGCAATGAGTTTAAAAGTTTATCAAGATATTTTGGAGGAGAATGTCAGAGTAGCAGTCTATTACTTGAAGCTTAACAGAAGTTTGGTGATGTACAAGACAATGACCAGAAATGAAGGAGTAAATCTGCAACATACACTGTTCCAGTATTTAAATCATTTCATTATTTATAGTTTCAGGTAGTTGTGAGTAATCTATTATGGTTATACAGGAGGTTCCCTGAACAATTTTTTTTAAATTTATTTATGGAATTACATTTATTGTATATTATGTGCTGTCTTGTTGTTATGCTTAATGCTGTATTACTGTAGTTCAGCAAGTAAATCTTTGTTTTTTTACAGATGAATCTCTGCCTGTTACAAGCTTCGGTTGAAGAAGGCTGTCCCTCCAATTCTAACAAAAATGTGACCCATGTTTCCTTGGTGGCATTATGTTTTGATAGGATAGCTACTCAGGTTCGCATGAACAGGTAAAAGCTTTTCCCTAACATGTCATAATTGATTTATCTGTTATATAGTACAAAAAAAACTTTGTCTTATCATTGGCTACATGCTTTTAGAGTTTCCTCAACATACAAAAACTTTGTATTTTTTATGTAAAAGTACAAGTTAAAATGAGTCTACATACAAAAATGTGAGAATTGGTTAAATGCTGTAGTCTAAATTCTGAAATTAAATGTTAATACTATCAAAGAACTGGAGACAAACAAATAACCTTCTTGTACTCATTAATGTCCAGGTGTTATAAGTAGTGCACAATATTTAAATTCCTGTTCACCATGATATGGCATGTCGCTGGAAGCAATGCACATTTTTTTTACAGATCTGTAATTGAATGTTTAATGATTAAATCCATCAGTCCAAGGATTTTTCCATTTCAGCTAGCATTAGGCATGAGGCAGAAACAATCCCTGGACGAGGCATCAGCTCATCGCAAGGTGAATACAAGCACTCACATACACTAGCGTCATTTTAGTGTAACCAAATCTGCATATCTTTGAAAGGAAACCCAGCAGGAAAACATGTAAACTCCAGGCAGGGAATATCAGCGACATGACTCCCTGCAAGACAGCAGTGCTAACGCTGTGCCACCGTGTCACCCCATGTGTGTAATTATTAACAGTATTCATTATTTAAACGAAATTACGGAATTTTCTGTAAAATGTAACATACATACTTTAATGCATTTCATCATGAAAGTGATATCAAGTATAAATCTAAGGATTCTAAATGTGCAGAGAGTTGGAATATCATACATTTAATGTGTGCAGTGTGGCGATTCGCTGCTGTCAGGACCGGAGGAAGCCCTAGAAAAAAAGACGGCACAGAAGACGGTATGCGAGACTTTTAAAATGTATTGTGTCACTTACGATCAGGAAGATGCGACACTTGAATATAAAAGCCATAACCATACATCAAACATCGAAGCGTGCACACCAGTCTCGTAGGATCCGCAAAGCAGCTTTCTGTCACATGTAGACAGTAAACAGAGACTGACGTCACATTCCAACTTTTAGCACACTGCGCCCCCCACTTTTTGCTGGTACTGCAACTCGCGCACGCGTCGTGTTAATTTCTGAGGACCTGTTCAGAGGACGCATCAAATGAACGCTAGGAACGCGTGGCAGCCATGATGCGGGCACATATGCATTCTGAGCGTGAAGTATAAACAAGCTCTAAGACCATGGTTTGCACTGCTTCTTAAGTCATTTGTGGCACCTGTACATTGCAGATATAGGTATTTTCTGACTTTTACCTTAGCCATGCTATTTTCACTTTCCTTCCATTTGGCAAACAACCTATGTCAGTGAAAACCAGTACTACCAGATTTTATTATAAATTACTTCTTCATCCAATGACTTTCTTAATCTGGTTTTTTTCTGTTGCCTTTATGTAATATGTTTCTGTTGATATTTTCAAATTCCATGTACCTAACATTTTTAAGGCAACAAAGAAAGTAGTTCAGGTTTCTTAATAAATAATTTTAAATTTTTTCATTTTAGGGGTGTTGTAGAAGAAGGACCAAATACTGCAGAACATGGAAGAACTTCTGTTACATTTGAAAAATATGCAGCTGCTACTAAAATGCAGCCCCAGTCCTCTGGTTCTTTAAGATCCAATGCAGGGATTGAGAAAGGAAAGGAGATAGCTGCCAAACTTAATATACATCGTATTCATGGGCAGCTAAGGGGTCTTGACACATCAGGTATTTGTTTTTTACACATTTATATAATCTGTGGATTTTTAAAGACTGCTTCTTATGGCAGCTACTACCAACCTTACCCAAGTGCACATTAGTGGAGTTTAACAAAATCCCAGTGTTTTTGCCTGATATAAATGAATATATCTCAAACAATATTAAAAACAAAATCAGTAGACAGTAAGCCTAAAAAAAAATGTAGAACTTTGAATTTCAACATTCATCTGCTTGTAATCATCTTCAAAATTCTAAATTGTGTAAGTTTTATTTTCTTGTTTTTGAAGATATAGGAACAAGTGCAATCACTGCAATACCTTTTGAGAAGTCAAAAGTGCTTTTTACTCTTGAGGAACTGGATGAATTTTGCTTTGTGGATGAGACTGATATTCAGGGAAATGCTGATTTAAGTCGAACAACTATCAGTCTGGAGAAATGGGGATGGATTATGTTTGAGTGTGGCATTGAAAACTTGACAGTAAAAGGTAAATTAGTAAATGTAATCAACTAAATATCCCTTTTTCAATCCCTTTTTGTATGTTTTAACACTGTCACATGTCCTTTTCCTTTAGGAGGAAGACAGTCAGGGGCAATTTTGTATAGTGCTTTTGGTGTAATGGGCAAAACGGATGGCACAGAAAAAAATGGCATGTTAAAATCAAATGGGTCTTCTGCCTCTCATTCTGGAAGTGGCTACAGCACTGATGTATCAGAGGACAACCTTCCACAAGAAGGAGGGAGTCCTTCAATAGATGCTAATGGCAATTCTGAATCTGAAGAACAGGTGAGAACAGAACAAGACACTGTTAGTATGGAGTGATAGAACACTAGAAACTTGAACTTGTGTTTTTTGTTCCCCATTCTGATGTGTTATATACTTTACTCTATCTACTTATAACTTTTTTTAGGTTTAGTTTTTAACTTTAGTTATGTTAGGTCTCTTTAGCCTTCTAATTTCTTAGTCTATCATCATAGTCTTGTAAATTTTAATAAGTTTCTATAACGATGTCTATAGCCTTAGCAGTATTCTTTGATTGTGGGGAGGCATTCAATAACTAGGAGGCAGTGCATGAAAATTCCTCTTGCCCTAAGGATTTTAGATTCATCTTTGTGACTCGCAACAGGTCAGAACCTAATGATGGCAGTGAAAAAGATGGTCAGTAGCACTGATGTAAGTGTACTCCTAGTATGCAGAAATGGGAGAATTCATTCTAGCCTTATGTGCAGTGCTTCTAGGGTTCTTATGGCTCCTGGTAAAGTTGTAATGAACAGGCGAGTAAATGGATGGATGTCACAAGCCAGGCAAAAATCTCAGCTCACTTGTAGCTGATACCAGCATGACAGGTGAGCTCAATGTGGGGACAGCACTCCAAAAAAAGTAACTTCCAAAAGTACTTTAATTTCAAAAATAATAATAACAATAAAAATCTTAATTTAGCAACAAATGCAGGCTACATTGAGAAATGTTTTATGTGGCTTCTCCTCCATCCTCTGAATCAAGTAGATCTTAAAAAAGGAAATTGATAGTAAGTGTACCAAAGCTTCCAAGAAAGTTTGATAACATCCCATAAACCTCTAAAAAACAGGGACAGGCTTTAAAGGTCGAATAAATTGATTTGTCCACGTTTCAACCAAGTCAATTGTCTTTTTCCTCCTGTGTCACCAGTTAAACTAAACAAGGTGAGAACGAGCTTTAATACCCATAAGTAGTCTCTAGACCAATGAAATTTAATAAACTGAACAATTTCACATCAAAGGTGACTCATACCTTTTTATTAAAAGGATAAAATTAAAAATGTATAACTCGAACCTTGTCATTCCATAATTGGTTTCTGCTTATTTAGGTGATTTTCTTATTTAATTGTCTCATTCCTATCAATACATAAAAATCAAGTGCAATTTAAAGGATCCCCTCCTAGTTTTAAAGAACACCTATCTTAAGCCACATTCCAGTGCCACTGAGAGAGGAATTCAACGAGTACCTTTGCCTGTTGAGTTATTTAAATGACCTCCACACTCATACATGCATGCATGGCTGAACAAGCATGATTGACAGAGCCGAGCCTTGCTTTCCCAATCAGGAAGGAAAAGATTTCATGTTCTGGGATAAGTGTATTCCTTACCTTTTTCCACCTGTTTTCATAAAAAGCCATTTTACTGTTTTAAAGGAAAAACAAAAAATTGTTAATATCTACTGTATGTACACTCCACTGCCAAATATAGAATTGCCTGTGCATTCTGCTAAGCCTCACCAATGCACACAGAGCATCTAGGGGAAAAAAGAATATTCAGTTGATCATTTTTTGCAGTAGGCAGTGCACAGTGCCACAGTGATTTAATTCACACTTATAATATATTCTGATCTTGTATGTCACATTAGATAAATCAAATGGTGAAGATAATAATAATAGTAATATTGAAAAATAATTAACACTGCTAGGCTTGATTGACTTTAAAAGAAGCAATCTTAAATATTTAATACTATAATATAAAATATAAAATTCTCATCATTTAAGAAATTTTATTTTTATATATGTGCTTATATTTGACATTAAATCAGAAACTGTGTTACATTTTATAATGTTTAACATATACAGTATCATTGCTTTGTAAATATTTTATTATAGCCAATATTGTGAAATATTATAGTATGAAAGTGATGCTAGAAAATTTAAAAGTGACCTAAAATTCCCTCTGTGAAGCACTCTTGACAAGGAGGGAAAATTATTTTTTTTGCATTACTATACTTAGGATCAAAGATTATAAATCTATAAAACAAATTAAAAATAACATTTTACAATTTTGCAAAAAATTCTGAAAGTTGCAGAATGCTTGTTTACTTAGTTTTTTTTTTTTTTTTTTTAAAGGATGAAGGAGTTGAATCCGATGACTTGAAGAAGGATTTACCACTTTTGCCTCCTCCCCCAGACTCTAGCAGCATGAAGCTTACAATGAAAGAAATCTGGTTTAGTTTTGCAGCTCCCACAAATGTTCGCTCTCCTACACAGGCTTTTTCCAGGTCCTTTCTATTTTAAATGTATTAATATATTTATTTGTGTACTGGTTTAACACTATTTACCATTTTTATTCAACTTAAAGGTTTCAGTATCAGTACTATACAAGTATCTTTTTTCATTCTTACAGGTGACTTTTTTTTTAATGAAGCAGACTCATAAAAATTGCATGCATTACTTTTTATGTGTGTGTAAAAATAAACACCAATGCATGGTGCAGTGCTGGAGCCCCACAAGCGAAAATCCCCTCTTACTTTCAGAGTAGTCAGGAAATTCTGGGTGTACTGCCAGTAGTGTCTACTGTACTTTATGAATTTTTGCTCCTTGTGAAACTGTTCCTGTTCTTTCTCCCTCCAGAATCACCAAACCACATCTTGCTGATTTGGGGAGCTTCTTAACACTAGAATCTCTGAAGCCTATGAAAAAAGTCGTAATGCCGGGCCACCTTAAATTCCTTTGCACCTCTTCATCAGTGTCTTTGTTTTGCAACTGTGTCAGTCAGCACAAGCAGCCTGCTATCCCATCCCCCACCAACACAGCTGAAGTTCTCCCAGCTCAAGTCTGTTTATCTGGGTGTGAAGTGCCTGGAGTAAATAATATATCGTTATTTGGAATACATGCATTTCATGTGTGTTCTGTGTCAACAACGATCTGGGTAAATGTTGGATGACAGGAAATGCGAGGCAAGAAATGCTGAATACATAACTAAAACAGAAACATTTTTCATTTTATAATAATAATGACGTGAAGTGTATAATATGTGAAGACTTTAGTTCAAATATCAAATAAACATCCATCCATCCATCCATCCATCCATTTTCCAACCCGCTGAATCCAAACACAGGGTCACGGGGGTCTGCTGGAGCCAATCCCAGCCAACACAGGGCACAAGGCAGGAACCAATCCTGGGCAGGGTGCCAACCCACCGCAGGACACACACAAACACACCCACACACCAAGCACACACTAGGGCCAATTTAGAATCGCCAATCAACCTAACCAGCATGTCTTTGGGTTGTGGGAGGAAACCGGAGTGCCCGGAGGAAACCCACGCAGACACAGGGAGAACATGCAAACTCCACGCAGGGAGGGCCCGGGAAGCGAACCCGGGTCCCCAGGTCTCCCAACTGCGAGGCAGCAGCGCTACCCACTGCGCCACCGTGCTGCCCTCAAATAAACATGTACCCTTTTATTCAAGAATATAACCAAAGAAAAAAATCATTCAATTGTTGCTGTCAGTGACTTAAAACCCAAGCTCAAATGTCAATCGAAAGAAAGTTGACACGTCTTCTTGGATGGTGCAGGGGTAAGAGCTGCTGTGTTATAACCAAAAGATTGCAGGTTCGAGTCTAGCTATTTCTCGTTTTGTGTAATGAGCTATTATTATTATTTATTACTGTAATATAATTAAAACATACATTTGATTTAAGTTTTTACTAACTGTAAAAGATATCGCTAAAGGGATATAACCAGACATACAAATGCAGGTGAATCATGTCTTCTTGGTATCTTGTTGTCACTTGAATTTTTTGCTGCTCAGTTTTATTCTTGAATAAAAGCATACTTGCTTTGTTATACCTTTGCAAAAAGTGTTTATTTTATATTCCAGTAACCACTTGAATGAGATCAAATCTGTCTCTACCTCCATGCATGAAAAAGTAATTATTTGAAAAAGCGATGTTTTTGATTTTTGTTCTTGCCTGTACTCCGCGTTATGGTGCATGGTACTGAGAATGCAGACAGGCTTCTTTTCGGTTGCATACACCATCAGCATGGCACTGTCAGATCTAAATAAACACTAGCATGGAGAATTGCTTGCGTACTAAAGTGACTTTAGCTGCAGGTGGAAGTTCCATTCCCATTTTATTTATGGTGCAGCCGTCTATTAGCCAGTGAAAGCGATGTTAAGAAGTTGTCTGTTGTTACAGTTCTGCCTTTGTCCAGAAACAGCTCCATAAGCTTTTTGACCACGGTCTCGTCTTTCTCCTGTGGGACGACTAGGATCTTTTCCTAAATAATATGGCATTGCACATATGTACTTTGACTCCAAATTTATGTCAAATTTGTCAGGCTTGGTTGAGATGTATTGCAAGAAAGGACAACTGACCTTGGTTTGAAACAGTTGCTCATCAACAGTAATATGTTGCCCTGAGTTGTAACACAAAACTCAGTTCTCAACAGAACGTTGCCAGATGTCAGAGATTGCAGCAGATCTGTTTTTTTTCTCACATTCAGCACAGGTATCTTTGTTGCCAAAGCACAAATACCGCATGATAAGTCTGATAGTGATCACAGGGCATTGTATCTTTGATTGCTGGTACAGCAAATAGTTCTGAGCAGGCATCAATCATAGCACCAACTGTGGTCATCGCTGCTGTTGTGAAAAGAATGGAGATAAACAGCATCAACTCAGAGAGGGAGAGGCAAGTTTGTTGTACCAAGTGAACGTCACTGACAGAATAAAACTGAATTAAAAAAAAAAATGCAAGTAGCCAAAATTTAAACTGGATGTTACAGACTGAAATCAAATGTATGTTTTTATTTTATTGTAGTAGTAATAATAGCAGCTCACTCCTCAAGATCAAAAGAGCTCGGACTCGAACCTGCAACTTCTTGAATAAGAGGCAGCAGTTCTTACCTCTGCACCAGCCACACTTCAACTTTCCGTCAATTGATATTTGGACTTGGGTTTTTACTCATTGACAGTAACATCTAAATTGAATGATTTCTTTTTCTTTGGTTTTATTCTACTTTTGTGAAAGTATTCATTTGATATTTGAACTTCACACATACATTTCATGTCAACATGTTATCAATTATACATGAAAAAAGTTTCCGTTTTAGTTATGTGTTCAACATTTCTTGCCTCACATTTCCTGTCATCCTACATTTATCCACATTATTGTAGAAAAGGAACACATGTGAAATGTATGTATTCCAAATAATGTTATATTATTTACCCTATATAGCTCAAGGCACCTCACACCCAGATAAACAGACTTGAGCCTTGAGAATCTTGCATCTCACGTCAGCTGCGTTGGTGGGAGGATGGGATAGCTTGCTGCTTGTGCTGACTGACACATTTGCAAAACAAAGATGCTAATGAAGAGTTACGAAGGAATTTAAGGTGGCCCGACATTACGACTTTTTTCGTAGGGATTCTAATGTTAAAAATGTGCAAGTGTGTAAGACCAAGTTGGGGTTAGACACTTGCACATTTTTAACATTAGAATCCCAAGTTGGGGTTAGAGTTCTTCATCAGAGTTGATGACTTCTTGGCTGTGGGACAAAAAAAAAAGAACCCAGTACATTTATAGTTTCTAATGTAAAAAGCGATCAAAAAAATCTGTGGTGAAACCGTGACCCAGTATATTATAAAAGCAAATTATTAAGGTTTTTCAGCAAAATTTAAAGCCCCTCAGGACAAAAAAAAAAAAAAAAGGTGGTTCCAGGGGTGCAAACACCGGAATTGATGTCATCGATGGTTGGTTAGAAGGCAGAAGAGAAGAGGCGTTAGTATACACCGTCACTTGTGGATCGGTGTTGAATTACCACCACCAGTGCCTTTAAGCTGTCCTCAAGGCACACGTGTATATCACCAGTAACACCATATCTTGCGTTCCCTTTATTTTAATCCTCATAAAGGTAGTAAAGTAGTCGTGAGTATTATGATATGAGCCCAAACAAATGGCTTAAAGTGAAACTTAATTTTAGTTTATTTAGTAAATTACATGCTTCTCCCACTTCATGAAGCTAGTCTGTTCTGAATACCCCTTCATAAGGCAAATTTTAGTATAATGTGAATACCTAATGATCTGTACGCTGAAATGTTTTTGAAATTTTCACCAGCCCCAAAAATAAACACCTTTTTTATATAACATACATCAAACTGCATGGAATTGATAGAATTCGTTTAATAATATCATTACTCATCGAAACAAATCTTAATTTACAAAAAGTCTTTAATTAATAAATTATAAAATAAAAAAAACTTTATATTACAATAAATGAGTAGAATAAAATGCAGGAAATAAAAATTTTAAATGTTAAGGAAATTCAAAATTACAGAAAGCAGAAATTAAAAAAAGAAATTAGAAATTATACAGGAATTAAAAAAAAAATTAAGCCAATGTCTTGTATTCAAATTTCAAAATCCTAAATTAGCCAAAATTCAAAAAAACAAACATCCAAACACTACCAACTAACCCCTCCACACACAATGGTGTAGAAAGATGCACTTTAGAAGTAAACTGTTGCCATTGCAAACTGTAGTGGCTGAGGGAGGCTTAGTTAGTCTCCTGGTGCTGAAGATAGACTAATTAAAGCACCTGGGGGCTGTTTCTTTCACCGTCAAAAACAGTAATGCAATTAACAAGATACAGAGCTAGGTAAATTAAAATAACAAATAGATCTAAAAGAAGATGGTAAGCAGCTATAATACAGTTACCAGAAATAATCCTTAAATAAAACCTCTTTAACAAGCAATATAAAACGTAATATAAAAAAACCATGACAGCACTCGTTACAGATGCTTATCAGTTATTTTGGAGTTTCCCGCATTTTTAATACGTTTCACATTGCTTGTTTTAAATGTGTTCCAAAGACAAAAACAGGCATGTTAATTTATGTTTGGAATTCAAAGCAGTGAGCTTGCACAAATCACTGTCAAGCACTCTTTTTAATACATTAAATATACTTATATGAATAAGTACTTCTAAATAAAAATGACATTGATACACATTTGTGCTATAATTGTTTAAGAAAAAGTATGAATTGCAACATTCATTTTGTAGGTCTGGAAAATGGATATACCATTTTGTGTATTACAAAAAGTTAATTTCAAATAGGATAAAAGTAGTAGGGTGTTGACCATAATGGATGGGATAATGAGAAGTCAAGCAAATTTTCTATTAATTTGAAAGAGCTAAGAAAATAGCATTTTATTTAAAAATACCTTTAAACTAAATAACTTTAATTAAAAAAAAATTTTAACCTTAAAGTCTCTCTCTTTCTCTTCATAATTCCTCCCCCTTTCCAACTGTTTACTCTTTTTTTTTTCCCATGTATCCAGACAGTTGAATCTTTTAAGCACAGCAACCACTGCTATTGGAGCTTGGCTTGTTCCTGTTGACCAGCTTAAGTCTTCATTAAACAAACTTGACACAGAAGGAACTCTTCGATTGTGTGCAGTAATGGGCTGCATAATGACAGAGGCTTTAGAGGTAACATGATTCTTTGGTTTCTATGTTAGTTATTATTTACTGTTCTTATTTTTCTGATGCATTTATCCAAGGCGACTTGCAACATTTCTTTTGTTTTTCCAATTGGAGCATGCACCAGTGAAGTAACTTGCTCATGGTCTCACAGTGTCAATTGTGGGATTTGAACCCACAACCTCAGGGTTTGAACTCCAAAGCCTACATTACAACTACACCACACTGCGTACAGTTTCAATGATGATGAGAAACACTTCATTGGATAATCATAATTAGAAGCAGTAAAGTTGATTATATTTTCTAATGTGCAGTACCTAGCTGTGTGTCTTTCTACAAGGCTTTGCTTTTGTAAACTTTAGAATTCAAACTTTGAGAATTCTTTGTCATCATTATTAAAAATTACAGGTACTAAATAATATCATTTTAATATGAACCTCATTAGACTAACACTATTTCAGATTTTTTTTATAATCTTAGTTTTATGATCTTACTTTTTGTTTTATTTAAGTTTCTTTAATTACTAGTTTGGGATTATTTCTGGTCCATTTTTCGTTTAATGCTGAATTTCTTTGCATTAAGGAATTTGTTATACAATACATAAAAAAAAATTCTAAATATCATTCATGTTTTACAAAATGCATATTGTTTAAAGGGTGGCCTCTTAGACTTATCCAAATTTGCGAATATTTCAAACTAAATGTCTGTGCTCCTTTGTGTTTATATTTTAATAAAAAAAGCACTTTGAACACAGACAAAAGTAAGAGTGATTTCTCCGCAACAAGTCTAGCTTTGTATAAACGTCTATCATCTGGGGACTCGTATAAATGGTGTGTACGCAATAAAATGTTATGTATGCCTGCTTCCACTCTCACTTCGAGATGTATAAAAAATAAATTTGGTGTAAAGCCACGCACATTTTCATGGCAGCCTCGCACTGTGCATATGAAAGTTTCTGCTCAGTTTTACAAATAGGCGGCACCCAGTGTCAAAGCAGTGCCACTGTTTTTGTGTGGTGTCCCTTTCTTTTTTAGATTTGCATCAATGATGCAGGAGTTATCAAATACACCAAAATTAATTGCATATCGTTTACAAATTTAATTCACTTTAATGTAATCATTCTGTAACAATATCATGGTGCATGGAATGGTCAGACTGTTCCAACTATCATAGCTGCTTTAACGTTATTAGAAGACATTGCAAATGGAAGAATTAGAAGAGAGCACATATTTATAGATGATGATAACTGGCTTTTAAGTTTATTTCAATTTCTATCCTCATAGAGCTGTGTGCTAAACTGGCTTCAGCTTTACAAAGGAAGACTGTGAAGAATTGTGTTCAACCTTTTCCTTTGCAAGTTCTGTCCACCCTTGGGTTTTTATCCACAGGAGCTTTTCAGCGTGAAATGGGTGACCAATCAGTTATTTCTCAGTAATCACTGAGTTGTGCCATGCCAGCTGTATGGGATGGTATTATCAGCTTGTCATCCAGATATACAAGATTTCTTTACACTGTGGTTGAACTGCAAAACCTCAAAGCACAATTCCCAGCAATGTCTGGTTTTCAAAATGTAATCAGAGTGTTCAACTGAATGCACATTGCTAACTGGACAAGTTACATCAGCCAGGGATGAATCACTAAAAGAATGAGCTGGCATTTCATCATCTATAGCAGGGTATATATATATATATATATATATATATATATATATTAACCGAGAGCCAGTGTAAGGATTTAAGAAGAGTTATGTGTTCGTATTTTCTTGTTCTTGTAATAATTCTTGCAGCCGCATTTTGTATTAACTGGAGGCTGTGTAAAGAACAATTTGAACATCCAGTGAACACCGCATTGCAGTAGTCAATCCTACTAGAGATAAATGCATGAATTCATTTCTCAGAATCCTGTTTATTTAGAAAGCGCCTTAATTTCCTAACATTTTTAAGATGGAAGAAACATGTTTTGGACAACTTTGTAATATGCACTTTAAATGACATGCTAGAGTCAAAGATAACTCCTAGATTGCGGGCTGATTCAGTAAAATTAATTGGGATTCCAACTGAGTTAAATGATGACAAAATATTGTTATGATCAGCGTCATTCCCTCCAACAATTAACATCTCTGTTTTATCTGTATTTAAAGACAAGTAGTTCTTATTCATCCACTCCTTTAATTCGCTAACACAACTAATTAAAGACAACATTGGAGAAATTTCATCTGACTTAAATGAAAGGTATAACTGGGTGTCATCTGCATACGAGTGAAAATTAACATTATGTTTCCTAATGATAGATCCCAGTGGAAACAGTAAAAGTCCCAGTACTGAGCCCTGCGGGACACCATATTGAACTTCTATGTATAATGATGGAGTACTGTCAGCACATTTCTGTACATATTGGAATCGATTTGATAAATAAGAACTAAACCAAGTGAGCACGGTGCCTGTAAGCCCAACATCATTTTCTAGCCTGTGTAGTAAAATAGAATGGTTGATGGTGTCAAATGCTGCACTTAAGTCCAACAACATAATTACAGTGGAGTTTCCTTCATCAGAGGATATCAGAATGTCGTTTACAGCCCGCGTTAGTGCCGTTTCTATACTATGACCAGTGCGAAAACCAGACTGGAATTTCTCAAATAAATTGTAATGCGTAAGACTGAAGCTGATTGGCGACTACTTTTTCTAGTATTTTAGAGAGAAACAGTAGATTTGAAATAGGCCTATAATTATTTAGTATATGTGGGTCTAGGTCTGACGTTTTAAATAATGGTTTAATGACTGACACTTTTAGTGTATCAGGTACTGTGCCATGCAATAATGAACTACTGATAATGTTTAGAATAGGCGCTGCAAGAACATTCATTGCACTTTTTACTAGTTTTGTTGGCACTGGATCTAGGGAACAAGTAGTGGGCTTCATTTTAGAAATTAAAGTTAAGACTTCCTGCTCAGTTACAGGATTAAAATTACTAAAGTGCTGAATGCAATGTGAGACAGGGTCTGCTAAGCTAGTATTTGGTTTGTAGTGTGATGCAGAGATCTGGGATCTTATATTTTTAATTTTCTCATTGAAGAAGTTCATAAAGTGTGTACTGCTAATATCTGTTGGCATTTTGCACTATTGATCTGAATTTCCATTTGTTAATTTAACCACTGTTCTAAACAGTACCCGAGGATTTTTATTATTGTTATCTATTAATGTAGAATAGTATTCTGAGCAAGATTTAAAGAGGGCTTTTTTATATTTATTAACACTCTCTGTCCATGCAATTTGAAAGACATGTAGCTTTGTTGTTCTCCATCTGCGCTCCAGTTTTCGACACTCTAATTTAAGAGCTCGAGTGTTTTCATTAAACCAGGGAGAGTTTCTATGTGCTTTGATCACTTTTGTTTTAAGGGGAGCCACTGTGTCCAGAGCATCTGTCAAGGTCACATTATAATGTGATGTTAGCTGATTTAAATTGTTTTCCACAATTATACTTGACTTACTCAAAGTAACTATAAATTTTGAAGCAGAATTACAATCTAGATTTCGCACTGTCTTTGTTTTAATCAGGGAGTGTGTTGACAAGGGCAGGACTAAATCAAATGTAATTAAGTAGTGATCGGAAATAACTTCATTTAATGGAGTGATATTTAAATTTTGAATTTCAACTTTGTAAGTTATAATTAAATCTAATGTGTGGTTATGATTATGTGTTGGACCTTTGACAATCTGACAAAAACCTACTGAATTTAACAAATAAGTAAAACATTTGCTAAAAGTGTCAGTTTCCACATCAATGTGTACATTAAAATCCCCCATCAGTACTATGTGATCATAATTTATAGCCAAATCAGATAGAAGGTTGCTAAATTAAGTCATGAACAATGAATACAGCACTGGTGGTCTGTAGACTAGCACTATAATTGTGTTGGAATCTGTTTTAATATTTAAAATGAATGCTTCAAAGGATGTAAAGTTGCCTAGATTTTTAGAAGTGATTTGCATTTTGTTACAATGAATTATTCCAAGGCCTCCTCCTCGACCAAAATCTGTAGACTTATGAAGGAACGAGTAGCCATCTGGTGACGCCTCAGCTAGGGGGACAGTGTCACATTTAGTAAGCCAGGTTTCAGTGAGAAGACACAGATCAGATTTTGTACTTAATGTAATATCATTTACCAAAACAGCTTTAGTGCCAAGAGAGTGAATGTTTAATAAGCAGCATTTAAAACTGCATGGTTCTTTCTGAACTGCTGATATATTTTTTGTTTTAATTTGAAGTAAATTTCTATTACAGATGCCCCTGGTGGAGGGTCTGGTTTTATCTCTTGATCTAATTTTACACCTTATTTTTTGGTTATCAATTAATTTAAGGTTTGTATTAAGACTAAATTTACTGGATGCCCCATGACAAAGATTATGGGTAACAGCTTCAGGAAAGTAACAGGTTGGATAAACAACAGCCTGTGATTTAAGATCACATGACTGCGGCCTGGATGGTGCTTTAATCAGTCAACCAGGCAGTTTTCCTGCCATATTTTGGGATAATACATAAGATCCCCTCCAGTTAGAATGAAGACCATCTCTTCTGAAAAATCCAGGCCTTTCCCAAAAATCATCCCAATTGTTCACAAACGCTATGCTTTTGTTTGCACACCAGGTTTCTAGCCAGCAGTGTAGGGAATGCAATCTGCTATAAATCACATCCCCTCTATGTAATCTTGGTAACTAAATTCCGACATTTTCTTTTGGCTTTGATGCATAGAGAGATGAAGTTCCTCTTTAATGCCTCAGATTGCTGTGAATAAATATCATTAGTGCCGACATGCAGCAATAAGGTAGATACTTCATCATTGGCGACACAGTCCATTGCGGCCTCTATGCCAGAAATCTTGGCCCCTGCGAGGCACTTAACATTAACTGCTGGTTTAACACAGTTTGGAATTCTAACATTCCGCACTATGGAATCGCCAATTATGAGCACTTTCTTATTCTCAGTTTCCACAGGCGCTCTGCGGAATGCTGAGAATCTGTTCTGGGTCCGAATTCGTGACCTGGGTGCCGGGGGACTACATTTTGGATTCTTAGACCCCCGTCTTACTGTTACCCACTCGCCCTGTGGCTGAATTGGTGCTGCTGACTTCGGCCGTGCACTGACTACAGTGGGACCAGGAGAGACTGAAGCCGAATCAGAAGTAGCCGAATTGTCTAAACAAACCGAGTCGATCCAATTTTCGGTTTGCCTAATCGCTATCAGATTCCTAACGCGGTCCTCCAATTCGCGTATTTTCCCGACCAACTCTAAATTAACTAAACACTTTTGGCAGGTGAAGCTGTCTACACTGTCGGCCGGAAAACCTGAACTGTACATGCTGCAGGACACACAACATATAAGCGTGCCCTCAACAGGCAGAGAGCAGATAGAACTTATGTTTAGTGTTGATGTCATCTTCTCCGTTTTCTGTAGTTAGTTAAGTGCTTTCTGCTTCAGAGACCGTCGGCTTTAAGTTTCCATCACCTGCTGAGCGATTGACTTTAGTTTCTCAGTGCCGGTTATTTCTACTGCTCAGCTGCCGGCTTTACTTCAGATGAACTTGCTCGGGTGTTTGCGAAGGGCTACGTGCCTGTGGGAGACGCCACTGCTCTGTGCTTCCGCTCGCTGCTACGCTCATGCTTCTGCCTGAGTGAGTGAGTGAGTGAGTGAGTGAGTGAGTGAGTGAGTGAGTGAGTGAGTGAGTGAGTGAGAGAGAGAGAGAAAATCAGTCTGTGAATCAAGTCAATCATTACCGGATGAGCATGGCAGATGAGGAGACACACACACACACACACACAAAGCAAGGGGAAGGTGTAAAGGCACTCAGAGCTTTTATTAAAGATAATTAAAAAATCGAATTGTCCAAAAAGTGCAACACTGAAATTCAATAAATAAGTAATCCAGTAAAAAGTTAATTAATGACGGTTAAAATGTTCCAATTAATATTTCATTTAAAACGAAGTTAAAAGCAATCCAGATAGCAAAAAAGCAATCCTTTAAAATTCTCAGTCCCTGGTGCTTCCCTTTAAAAACCAAGTCCTACTTGCTTATTCTACTTGGACCTCACAGCACAGAGAGACGTCAACCAAGAACACCAATCCCATGGTGTTCCACGGGGAGCCACCGGACCCCGCTCTGCTCTGTACTCACTGCTGCCATAGGGCTCCACCCGGCGAAAGCATGCCATCCTCCCATCTCTGCCCATCGCTGGCTCGACCTGGCGAGAGGACACTCCTGATTATGATGATCACTTCTGCTCCCAAGTCGCTCAATAAGAGTGTTCCCTGAACCCCATCCTGAGTTCTAGCCACGTGCTACACCCTGGGGCTCCATTCCCGCACAGCTGTTTCTCTCTCAAAACACAGCCTCTATTGCTCCTGCCTCTCTTCTTCCTTTCATTAACCTCCATTCTTTCTCTTGGTTCTCCCCTTTTTCTTATGCCAGCTTGTTCTATACAGTATGTCTCCATGGGCGCAGTGTCTCAGGCACACACCACAGGAAGCCAATGAAGCAATTGAGACAGACTGTACCCTCACATGCAAGTGTGTCTCGCCCCAGTTACTCCACCACCTCCCCGCACTTGTGCGAGCATGCACACCCACAGAATGAGCTGGCCAATTAATACTTTATTGAAACTGAAACTTTTTTCTGAACCGCGGATCCACTGTACCACAGCCTCCACTTCGCATTTACTGAAATTCTTAATCTTTTCACATGCTTTTCCCATTGTCTTTTAACAAAATACTAAAGAGTAGGGGCTATTTATATTGATTTGCATATTCAAATATGCAAAATTCTGTGAGGAGTCGGGGTGGGGCTGTAGGCACATGCATATGCGTTAAAATTCACGTTCATAAGGATTTATAAAGGGGGAAGTACATGGACCTTGCACAGTTTTATGCATCTGGATCTTTTTGTGCGTACGCACATTTCCAGTTTTATCCATACACCATGTTTAATTGTGAATTCTCTGAGTCTGAGTTTAATATTGCTAATTTACTATCTTATTTTTAGTGTTAGTAAGTCTCGTACTTTTCTGAAAATTTTCTTGCTCTGTTTTATCGTTTGTCGTGGATTCTACGCATTTTTATCAAGTTTTTGTTGGCTATTCACCTGTTGCCTGGACATACTGTTTTATCGTTTGCTGTGGATTCTACGGATTTTTGTCAAGTTTTTGTTGTCTACTCACCTCTTGTCTGGATATACTGTTTTACTGTTTGTTGTGGATTTTGCGGCGCTGTCTGGATGGCATCCCTTTCTCCCTCTTCGGCTGGAATGGTGCTCAGCTATTCCAGTTTGCAACTTCGCCGACTAAATCCTGTAACCACTCCTGGAATTAACATCCCCATCATTAAAGAACTTGGACTTCTTCACCGTCCTCGTTGCATTCATAGAGGCTCTGGTCGAAAGTTCATTTTCCATAATCGGCAAAAGTGCTCTGCTTCCAACATTCCATCTTTTTGGTCACTTGTCGCGCGTTTGATGCGTCATCAGAGCACTGTTGTGTCAGCTACTATCAATACTAGAAGTATCGCGAGATCTCTGCACTCTAGCATGGGAAACACCCGAGCCATTGTGAGAAATACCGCGAGATCCTTACATCCCCGGCTGGATTTATTTTGTGGAGTGGATTCTAAGCTGCATGGAGTGGATTTTAATGTTTTGAGACCTGTACAGAGATTTACTCCACAATCACTGGTCAAATTTGAACTGTTTAATTCTCAGTCCATCAGCAATAAATCCACACTGATTGAAGAACACATTAGGGAGAAGGGACTTGACTTCATGTGTCTGACAGAAACCTGGCACCAGTCAGAGGCTTACTCTGCCTTAAATGAAGCGTGTCCATCTGGCTACAGTTATTTGGAGGCAGCTCGCAGTACTGGGCGTGGTGGTGGTCTAGCCATCATCTATCGTCAGGTCCTGGGGGTGTTCCCTATTTCGCTACATGTAACATCTTCCTGCGAGTGTCTTGCATTTAAATGCAAGCCCCCTTTTCCCATGACTGTTCTTCTTATCTATCGACCTCCAAAACCCAACTCTGCCTTTATTCCGGAAATCACTGATCTTCTCACAACACTTTGTGCCACCTCTGCTAACATCATAATCCTGGGAGATATAAATATTCATGTTGATAATCCTAAAGGTTATCTCACTGTTGATTTTCTTGAGCTGTTAGATTCTCTCAACTTACAACAATATGTTGATGTCCCCACACATTCTAGGGGACATACACTTGACTTGGTTATTTCAAACTCTGCTTTAATTAGTAATTTACAGGTTTATGTACTTGGTATTTCAGACCACAAGTAGTGTCAATGGAGCTGCCCTTTTTCTCCCCTCGTACCAAAGCAAAACGACAGATTCATTTTAGAAATTTGAAGAACATCAATGTGGATGCCTTGGCCCTGGACCTTAAACTTCTTTCTTCTGACCTTACCAGTTCCAGCTCTGTTGCTGACCTCATGGATCTCTACAACCAGTTTCTGAGCAGTCTCCTGGACTTTCATGCCCCTTTAACATCTAGGTCCGTCTCATTTTCATGCTCAGCACCTTGGTACACCTCCGAGCTACGAAAAATGAAGGCGGCTGGGCATGTCCTTGAGCGGCTGCTCAAGACTTCTGGGTTGACTGTTCACAGACAGGCCTATAGGGAACATCGGAGGGCGTATGCAGAAGCTTTGAAGGTTGCACGGTCCAGGTTCTATTCTACCATCATTAGAAATAGCTCCAGGGATCCTAAAAAACTTTTTTCAACTATAAATCATCTTCTTAAACCTCCTTCATGTGCTCATTCCGAGGCCACTGATGAGAGGTGTAATTTGCATATTAATTTTTTCAAACAAAAGGTTTATAACATTTGCTTACACTTCTCTACCATGGATATTCTGTTCTCCCCAACTGTCGACCCGCTGCCTGAGACTATCTAGCCCCTTTGCTCCTTCTCTGTTGCCACACGGGAAGAGGTGGAGGACGTCATCAGAAAAATGAAACCGTCTACCAGTTCTCTGAACCCTTTTCCCTCAGCCTTGCTAAGGGCCAACATTTCTGCTGTTTCTCCACTTATCACCAGGATTATAAACCATTCTATTTTGGCTGGCCATATTCGTTCTGCACTAAAAACTGCTGCCATCAGACCTCTACTGAAAAAACCCACCCTGGATCCTGAAGTTCTCTCTAACTATAGACCCATCTCTAATCTTCCATTTCTCTCTAAAGTTCTGGAGAAGATAGTTGCAGTACAGCTTCATGATCATCTCAAATTGAATAACCTATTTGAAAAGTTTCAGTCTGGTTTTCGCCCTGGCCATAGCACCGAAACAGCCCTGGTCAGGGTCACTAATGACCTTCTTATGTCAGCAGATACTGGTTATCCTTCTTTACTTGTTCTCCTTGACCTGACAGCTGCTTTTCGTTCACCATCTTCGTTCTTCTACCATCACCAGTATCACTTCCTCTGGTCAAAGCATTCCTCTTTCTACATTTGTTACCAATTTGGGTGTTAAAATGGACTCTCAACTCACTTTTGACACCCACATTAAACATCTCTGTAAGTCATCTTTTTACTATCTCAGGAACATTGCTAAACTTCATCCAACACTTACCCTGGCAGATGCAGAGAGGCTTGTCCATGCCTTTGTCTCATCCAGGCTGGATTACTGTAATGCGCTCCTCATTGGGAATCCTGGCAAGAGTATCCAGAGACTCCAGTACATTCAGAATAGCGCTGCCAGGATCCTGATGAGGGTGCGAAAACATAGCCACATCACTCCTATCTTGAAAACCCTCCACTGGCTCTCTGTACCAGTTAGAATAGAGTACAAGGTTTCCCTCCTTACCCATCAGTGCATCTATAGATCTGCTTCCCTGTATTTACAGGAACTCCTTATCCCTCATACTTCCTTACGCACCCTCCATTCTGTGCATACTAACACTCTTCAAGTTCCCAGAACTAAGCTTAGCAGTATGGGTGATAGGGCCTTTTCTTCGGTGGCGCCGAGGCTGTGGAATTCTCTCCCTGACTACCTGAGAGCCCCACAGTCGACTGATGTTTTTAAACGAAACCTAAAAACCTATCTTTTTAGAAAGACATTTTGTTAAATTATTTTTATAGATTATTTTGTTTGTTAATTTACTCTTATTTTGTAGCACTTTGAGATTGTTAAATATAAACGCAATATAAATAAAATTTATTATTATTATTATTATTATTATTATTATTACATGAGGCCCCTGGTCACTATTATTCTTTTTAACCGCTCTCCTCCCTAGTGGTATCAATGGAATGCAGGGCCGGATTAAGAGCTTTGGGGGCCCGTAGCACATTTCAAATTTGGGGGCCCTTTTGGTCTGCATCATCTGAAGTTTAGATTCTGAACAGTTCAAACCGGACTAAATAATTATTTTACTCTCGATTATAATAAGAATCTTATAATATTTATGTGAATGTTATGTGTTGGGCCCCTAAAGTTTTGTTGTGTAAGAAATTTACAGTTTAAAAACGTAAAGATAATATTTTTAAAGACCAGTTTTTCAATGCTACACTTTTTCATTAAATATTGGGTCCACCATTTGGGGGCCCCCGAAATTGCGGGGCCCGTAGCATATGCTACATGTGCCTATTGGTTAATCCGGCACTGATGGAATGGAATGGAATGTTACTGTTAATGTTCTAAAGTGTTATTGATAAAAAGATGTATATTTTTACAGTACCCTCCACTATTATTGGGACCCCTTGTAAAAATTAGTAAGAAGGGTTAGAAAAAAAAGCACTATTTGCTGAAGAACCATCATCTTGCACTGAAAAATTGAGAAACATCTGACTTTTAATTGAAACAGGTTCATTCAAAGAAAAACAAAGTCCTCATCAAGAAATAAATACTTTTAACAAAAACACATTTGCCACAGTTGTTAGCACCCCTGCATTTAATACTTTGTACAACCTCCCTTTGCCAATATAACAGCACTGAGTCTTTTGTTGTAACCATTTATAAGGATGGAGAATACAGAACATGGCCTCTGAGTCCATTCTTCTTTATATAATCTCTCCAGATCATCCAGGGTCCTAGGCCTTCTCCTGTGTACTCTCCTCTTCAGCTCACTCCACATGTTTTCAATAGGTTTCAGGTCAGGTGACTAAGATAGCCATGGCAGAACTTTGATTTTGTGGTCAGTTAAACATTGCAGGGTTGATTTGGACATGTGTTTCATATCGTTATCCTGATGAAAGATTCAATGATGACCCAGTTTTAGTTTCCTGGTGAAACAGCCGGGTTTTGATGTAAAATCTGCTGATATTTCATAGAATCCATGATGCCATGCTCCCATGCCGTTTTGGGTGCCCAAACCTTTGCAACAGGCCCTTTTCGTTTTTTTGGTATTTTCTACCTGTGAGTGATGGAAATAAAAATGGAATCTTGCTTAAAATATTAAAGACTAGAGGGCTTTGCCCCCTGCTTGCTACGCTCGCCAACCCCCGTGTTTGGTTTTCCAGATACACACTTTTAAGATTTTTTTTTTTCTTTGAATTGTTGCTATTTCATTAGTTTCACTTTTATTTCAGAACTTATGTAAAAACAATATTTGGAATCTTTCGAGTTCCAATATGCTGAATCTTTTAAATGAGGTCTGTGAGACATGTGTTTAATGAGTTTGTACCATAATTCAGGATAGGTTTCTCTGTTTGGAATTTCAGCACAGACAAAGCAATCTACATCATCAGCAGTTAGTAATTTTTTTTGCAAAGTAACCAATAAATGCATGTGAGGTAAAGCACGTTTTTGAAATTCTCTGACTAATTCTCTAAACTTCAAAGCCTTACAATATTTACATACTTCTGACACATCACCTGTGTCCATATATTCGATCTCAATTCGCCTTTTAGTTATTTCTCTGAGTAATAATTTCTCTTTTTTTGCGCTACTGCGATGTTTACTTTCTTTTTTTTGACACTATCATTTTTTTCTGCTTTCATATTCTGTATCTTGCTCTGTATGTGTTTAGCGCCTACGTTTTTTGTTTTTTTTTTGCGTCTTTTGAATTCCAGTTTTCATTATCTCTAACCTGCTCTGCATGTATTTGGCCCTTTTGTTTTGTAACCTCTTTATGACGTTTTACTTTATTTTCTACTCTGTCTTTTATTTCTGACCTCGCATTGTCCTGCTTTTTTTTCAATGACACCTGGTCCGTGGTGATTATTTTCCCTTTTTCGAGTAATAATTTCCGTTTGTTTGCGCTACTGCAATTTTAATTTTCTTTTTTTTATACTTTATAATTTTCCTACTTTCATATTCGTTAACTTTCTCCACATTTGTATCGCGCATACATGGGCAAAGTTCAAACTTCAGAGTGCTGCCATCCCAGCTTGCAGTCCAACCTAGGAGTTAAACAGTATTTGGTCCAATGCATATCTTCAAATATTCTGACATATTGTTACATTTTTAATTGCCTAAAGAATATTTGCCATATTTAATATTATATGCATTTGTATTTAATATTAATACTCTTTGTATATTTAAAATTAATGTGATCAGATTTTAAGTGCATAATATTATGTACTTTCAAAGTTTATTTATTTATTTTTTTGAAGAACTTTTTACCTTGACTAAAATGATAAGTGTGTATTCTTTTCAGAAAAAAAGCATTCATATTCCACTGAAAAGCAAGTACAACAGAGTTACTAAAAGAGCTCGCTGTCTGCAGGAAAATCCTTCATGTTTACTTTGCAATATTCTACATAGATATTTGCAACATGCAGAATACTCAGTTATTGAAGAAGCTACCATGGTATGTATTGTACAACAAATGATGTGCTCTCTATTTATTATGCACACGTCATTAATTTACCTTCAACAGGCAGTTTGGGAATCTGCAGTATTATCTTTGCTCATTATTTTACACCAAGTGTTTATACAAAATATACAGTATATGAGTTAAGTGCTGCCAGCCAACAACAAAAATGTATGTTAATTTTTTGGAAGTGCACGCCATTGTCTGATGCAGAAACACTTTCTTCCTAATAAAATGTTGTTGGTAATTGGTGTTTTTTAGGCATGTCTTTTAATTTAATGGAAGGGTGATACATTCCAATTTTTAGAATATTGAGTAAAGTCTGTGTTTGCATTCTACTGTAAGAAGACGTTTCTTTGTACTTTAAGTCTGTTTTCTTGGGTGTTTAACTAACTAACACAATTTTTCAGTTTTTCTTTCTGTATTCCTTCTGTGGAATTATTTTTTTAGATGTGATATGCGTATAGTTTTCCCTCTCTGTCTCAATCTCTTGGGAAAATATACATTAGATTTTTAAAAATCAAAAATCCTTGTTATATTTTAAAGAGAAGAAAGCAGTTTTCATTATTTAAGACCTCACACTCCCCAGCAGCAAACTGTGTGCCTCTTTTGATCAAGTCACTGATATCACAGTATCAAAGCCATAGTGGCACACTCGCAAACAGTTTTTAATTATACAGCATTTATTTATATAGCACATGTCATGTGAAGAGTAGCTGCAGCAAAACATAAAAGGAGAACAAAAGTAACTGATAAAGAAGTGTGCAGTAGATACAAGAGTGAAACAGCAGCACATAAATTACAACATGCAAATGAATCTGAAGAAGCGAAAATTCACATATGTCAAGTAGATGCCACTACAACATGAAACAAAGGAGTGAGTGAAACTATCAGCATTAAAAAGGATTACAATGGAATGCAGTTATGATCAATTATAAACACAACATCTCATTTATCAGTGACCTGAAAACATGATGAATGTGTTTGCAAAATCAAAACAGATAGTACAATTTTAACAGTAATGTTAAATTAAAAAGCTAATGTAAACACAACCTGATATTTCTGTTGTACAGGTACGTTAAAGCGTTAAATGTAACAATGATAATATATAGCATGCTCGAGAAGTAGATAGTAACACACTGTTACATGTCTACCAGACTTAATCCTTGACCAGTGGCTTCCGTGCTTTTGAGAAAAGTATTGTAAGGAATGGTGCACACATTTAAAGAAGCAACACTGCAGCTGCTTTTCAGTGTATATTTCTCACATAATAATAATGGAATTTTTATGTTGAAGTATGCTTCCTTAGTTTTACACTGCTCACCCACATATCGTCATGGATGCATAAAGCGTTACTTGTTTCAAATCGGTATTAATTTTTGTCTGACATTTGGAATAAAGTAAAAGCAATTGCCTAACTTTGGAAGAATAACCTGGGTGATGGTCATTTTTTAAAACATTTGTTGAGCACAGTTTTAACTGGAACCTTGTCATTTGATAAATAAAACAGACATTTTTAATATTTTTTTTAGTTTCTTTAAAATAGTTTTTTTTTCTTTTAGAGTGATGGTCTCCCAGCCCTTGTTACCCTTAAGAAAGGCTTGGTTGCTCTTGCTAGACAGTGGATGAAATTCATTGTAGTCACACAAGGGTTTAAAGCAGTTGGATTGCTGAGACCAACACAGTTTCCCAAACCTAAGAATCAGATACAGCAGACGTGCGAGTCAGCCCAGGGACTGGATAATGGAGGAGGGCTGCAGAGTGATACAAGTGCTGATGGTGCAGAATTTGAATTTGATGCTGGTAAGTTATCTGTGTCTGTGTATGACTGTACAGTCACATTAACATTTATCTGACCTGAAACCTTATGATATTCACTATTACATTTTGGGATAGTAAAGAGAAAAATATTTTATGGTTTCACACCAATACTGCATATAAGTTTTTAACCTCATACATGACTGCTGCTTTTAAGGTTTATTAAACAAGCTGGTTTATCAATACATTCTGTGTAAGAGCTATATATTTGAAATTAAATTTTGACTCCAAAATATGCACAAGTAAACAAAAGTAAATAATGCATGTTTACAAATATGTTTTTAGTTTTGTCACAAAGAAGTTCTTAGTAACATTTTATTTTGTTTATTTCTCAGTGACATGATAGAAAATTGTGGTCCCTGCTATTTACATTATATAATAGTAATTCTAAACCTCTATGCATGTGCTATTGGCCATGGAAATATGTTGATTACAGAAAATATTTAATTCATGATCTGTTGTCAACTATACTGTTGTCCTCCTCAATAGACTGGCTATAATTTAATAAAGTAACCAAAATAATACCACATTTATTTATACTGTATTTTAAATTAGCAAAGGCAATTACAAAAGTGTAAGTGGCTTTGTTCATGTGAAATCACACTTCAACGAGATCATTTGTTCATGTTATTGTTATGTGTGATGGAAGCATGTTAATCCTGATATTTTTTATTAAATCAAGCAAATGTGCATTCTTCTAGTTTTAGACTGGAATCTTATGACTACATTGCAATGCATAATGCACTAAAGACACATATTGAGAGAAATTTAGAAAGATCCATGCATGGATTTTTCATTAGAGTATACTCCCACTACACAAGGTGGAGAATATCTAGATCAAATAAACATTTACAACAAAATAAAGATTAGGTTTCTTGCATATGCAGTTTTGAAAGACAGTAAAATTGAACTGTGCTGCAGAATAATTAAAAAAAAGTGCTAAAAGAAAAAAGCTGTGATAATAGTTAAAACCTGAAGCAACACTCGCATACTGTGTAGATTAGTACGCTTTTTAATTCATTTAATGCATGTGTAAAATGAGTTTTGATTGAAAAGGGTACAATTCACTGTAATCTATTTATCCATTTTGTCATAATTTCTGCTTTTAAATTAAATTTGTAGTGATTTTTTTATGTATCTTAATTATTGTTTGGGTTTACTTCACTACTGTTTCTCTTGTTTGTTCTAGCAACAGTTAGTGAACACACAATGCTTTTAGAAGGGGCATGTACTCGCCCCCCTCCAGCAGGAGTTACTTCAGGACCTGTCAGTGGATCAGAAATAATTAGAAAACTCTCCAAGTCCCATGCCCACAATGAATCGGCCCTTAAAATAAAGGTAAAATAAAATATTTTAGACGAATCATCACTGAAAATTTAATTGGTTCTTGGATAAACAACATAGGCCAGTTTTTAATTGTCTAAGAGGTCAATTATTTAATTTATTTAAAATCATTCTTATATAGGGTATTTCTGTTTATAAGCTCATACAAAGACACTATGCAGAAGAAAGAAAAAAATAAACATGCATACTTTGAAGGAAAAAAATGGTCAGTTTACAATGATTTTGTCTACCCTTAAACCAACCTTATTTTGTAATATTTTAATGCTGGCGTAAGCAGTTTATGTATAGTAGGAAATGTGACAACCAAGGGTTAAATCAAAGAGTGTGGGTTCATTCTCAAAACTTTCAGTAGTGTTGTAATATATTAAAAGTTATGACCCACGTCTTTACTATTTTAGAAAGAATTGGTCACACCAATAGGCTCTATAACTATCTGTAAGAAAGTTTTGAGGGAGTACTCTACATATTATGAAAACAATTCGATAAGTGCAAAGGAGGTAAGTCTAGTTAGGAGTTAAGTACAGTTCCTGACAGTCCTCACTCTTGAGACTTTTGTAAAAATCATTGGTCAGTATTATCAAAAACCTTCAGTCCCTTGATTTTTGTTCTAGCAGTGCTATGCTGATGATACAAAGCTATAACTGTCATTCCCTCTAGAGGACCACAAAAGTATCAGCTAGAGTCTATGTGTTTCTCATTGAAGGAACACCATTTCCAGCTCAGCCTGGCAAAGACAGGCCTTCTTGTTATCCCAGCTCATCCGTATATTCAGCACCTTATCTCTGTTCAGCTTTGCTCACTATCAGTAACACCTGCCAAGTTAGTGTGCAGCGTTGGGGTGGTGATTGATGATCAGCTGTCCTTCAGGGACCATGTTGCTATGATTTCTCGATCTTGCGTATTTACTCTTTACAGTTTCCACTAGATCAAATCATATCTGACATAGTATACAGCACAATTCCCAGTCCAGACTTTGATCTTGTCACTTCTGGATTTTTGTTTTGTGAATTTCTGTTTTTCTGATATTAGGTTTTAGGTTTTCTAAAAATTGTAAGTAGCTTTTGTTTAGTTTAACATTTTTCATAAAGATAATGCTTCATAAAAAATAGTTAAAATATGGGATTTTAAGAGTCTCTAAAACTTTGATAACAAATAGTCTTGTTGAAATTGGTGTGTAATTTTGAAGAATATTCATATCTAAATTAGATTACTTTAATAAATAACCATTAATTATGTTGAGAACTATGCAAATACTGCTGGTGGGTTTTTCAGCAAAATAGTGGCAGCTGTTTCTAACAGACAGATGTTTTCTATGTAGTTTACTATTAAAGTAATGCATGAACCCATTGCTACTGGTATTAAGTGGAATATGTCTGACAGTTCTAATTTCTTGTTTGTCAGATTAGGCATTGCAGTAAATAGATTTTTGTCCCAGTTAATAGTATGTTCAGCTATTCACTTGGAGTTATAGAAGGCCTATTAGAGATATTTTCTTTTAGTTGTTTGATTTATTTTAAAACTGTGTATTACGAATTAGCATTCCTTAATGTATTTATATTTATACATTTCTACAGAAAAGTAAAATGATATTCCAATGTTAATGGTGCACTTTACATTATCCTTCACTAACCCTAGAATACAATTACTTTCCATCAGGGTATCCATCCGTATCACTCATTGAGCTATACAAGCGGAGATACAGCAGCAGATTCTCCTGCTCATGTCAGCAGAAGTGGCATGCCGCCAAAGGGTAGCCCTAGAAAGGAAAGTCTATTGAGTTACCTTACTGGTAGCTTTCCAAGCTTGCATAATCTATTGGATGGGACCCCTCAGAGAAATGCCACAACCGTGAAGAGCAGTTCCCTAACCAGAACTGGTACAGTATATCTTTTTACCAGTGCCTGGCTTACTGAATTTGCATTTTTTTGAAAATGCATCTTGTATAGATATTACAATTCAAACAAAATGCGTTTGTTTCATTCACAGGTAATAATGTGCCAGATATGCTGACTGAGCATCCACTCTTATCTGAACCTTCTTCAGTCAGCTTTTATAACTGGATGTCAAATGCTGTAGGTAACAGAGGGGGCTTGGTTCAAGAGTCTCCAGTGCCAAAATCAGGAAACAACAGTCTTCAAACAGGTAGAAGTATTTGCTGTATTTCTGGTTTGAGTTAAAAAAGACACTACTAAAGCAGCCTCAGCCTTTTTGATACCTGTCAGTCAAATCCAGACACTGCAGTGAAAGCCTCTTTCTTCAGCTTGATAACTTCCCTTATTGCAGTTTTCATAGGCTTACAGCATATGCCTTGCATATTTTGTCTGTAAATGTATGGTCCTGAATGGGCTACTCAAGGAAAACAGATGAGCCAGAAAAAGAGTAATCTAAAACCTATAACTGCCATGATAGTTAAAAATAAATCCAGAAAAGCTGACCAGGACCAGGGATACCAGCACCTACTCATCTACTGTAGCTGGACCTGGGAGAAGTGTATACTTGTGGTCAAGTGACACATAGCCAGGTGCAGTGGAAATCAAGTAACAGGTGAGACTGGCATTCTGAATAACTAACCATGAAATATAAAGCTTTACTTTGGCAAAACAGTAAATGTTTTGGAGAAGTACAGTACATTGCAAAGAGTGTTTTTTCTTCCTTTTTATTATATTGTAAAACAATATACTGTAATAGTACAGGATTTTATTGACATATATTTATTTAAAACAAAGAAGATAGATTTTATATTTATATTAGGGCTGGGAATTGATTAAAAAAAATTAACTAAGAAATTGCATAAATGTATGTAATTACGATTAATCACATCTAACATTAAAACATGATTATAAAATTAATACAAAAATCATAAAGTAAATACACACTGCATCACAAAATTTATGCTGAATCAACAAAGAAATTAAAAAAATTAATGGCATAGTTTAGACTTAAAAAATGACCATAAACCTGAACTTTTGACAAAATACTACTTGAGTAAGTACAACCTGAATTTGAATACCTTCTTAGAAGACAACTTGAAAAGAAGGCAAAAATAGAATGAGGCCAATGTATTAATTCTCAAATTGGCATAGAATATGAGACCCAGACACATGAAAGTAAAAAATAATCAAAACAACTATTGACTTTGAATGCACTGCTAAAGACTAGCTTAAATGAACAAGTATTTCTTAAATGGGCATACGTTAAGTCTTGTGTTAAAACTCTGCAAATATTATTCTCAGTTGTTCATCACCATCAACAGTTGAAAATTATATACTATACCAGTGTGCTGTCTGATGGAAAGGAAAATGATACCAGCCTCCAAAGCTGAACCCTCCTAGTACTTCTCATCCCCTTACATTTGTAAAAATGATTCGAGTGGTAGTTATATTTTGTAAATATTACATTGTGTGCTTGCACAACTAACCTACATTATTTCCAGATCTTTGCGCAGACATTTTAAGTTCCTTTCCAGCTTGGTCATTCTTCAACAATATGTTAATTCTATCAATATTTCCATGCTGGCAGGTGTACTCCTCATATAGAGGCTTTATTACTAGACTTCAGAAGGATGACTGAGCTATGACCAATGACTCTTACTGGGTCAAGTACAGTCTAGCAGTGACAGAAATAGTACATTTTCTTAACATTTTAAACAAATTCAGCTTCCCTTTTGTAATGTGATACACTTTAAATTGAAATTGCTAGAATGGACTGTTGTTGTTGCCTTGACTAATGTTCTGGTGTTCTTGGTTTCTTGCAATAAATGTGGACCTTTCTACTCTCCTTTTTAAATATATGGGCTACAAATGCCATTTCTTCCCTAAGCCCCAGACACAACAACACAGACAGAAGACCCTTGTGCAAGTGAAAGGTTTATGGCAACCAAGTACCTTACAAAAAGGCTTCTTTTTCCACAGATGCAAATGCACAACACAATTCTTTAGTCACTTGCTCTCTCTGTCTCTTCCACCTCCACCATTCCTTCCAGGCGAGCTTTGTCCATCCTCCACTCCTGATTCCAATTTGCCTGAATAAGGCAGTGTTGGCTCCTTTTATACAGGACCCAGGTTTACTTCTGGTGCCAGGGAGTAGCCCACAGGAAGCAGTCCTGGGTAATGCAGGAGTCTCACAAAGTAGGGCTTGCTAATCCCTGCAGAACTCAACAGGGTTGCACTACAGAACTACACTTCCTAGCATGCCCTGTTTGTATCTGTAAGGGTATTGAGGAGCAAAAATGCTGCCATCTCTCATCTCTGGGGAGTATGTAGTCCACATATGTTGTTTCATATTGGAATCTTATTGGTATTGGTTTCATAGGGAGTTTTATATTGGTATCTTCTGCTAAGCTTTTGTCTAGGGCAGGGAACATCCTGCCTGTCTTTTTGCCCTCTCACTACCATGGTCTCCTAGTCGGGTAATGAACTGGAACCCCTTCCAATAGCGACACTAGCCCATGCTGATGGTCCATCACACCATGTTATTGTTTGTAGTTGGTTCCAGGATCCTACTTTTGTCCTGCACCCATAATTCATCATAATACTGCACAGTGTCCAGGGGCCTCATGTATAAACGGTGTGTACATACAAAAATGTTGTGTATTCCTGTTTCCACGCTCAAATCGCGATGTATAAAACTTGGCGTAAAGCCACTCACATTTTCATGCTAGCTAAAACCCTGGTGTATGCAAGTTCTCCGCTCAGTTTTGCAAACTGGCGGCACCCAGTGTCAAAGCAGTGGTTTTGTTCATGTGTGGTTTCCCTTTCTTTTTTAGATCCACGTCCCTGACGCGGCTTTATCATTTACACTGTAATTAACTGCATATTGTTTATTAGTTTAAGGCATCTGATTGTAATTAATCTGTAACAATATAATGGTCCACGGAATAGCCAAAGTGTTCCAAATACCATAGCTGCTTTAGCGTTGTTACTCTCATTGCACCACCTTCTTCTTCTTTCAGCTGCTCCTGTTAGGGGTTGCCACAGCGGATAATTTTTTTCCATATTACTCTCACTGCACCACTCGGAGTATTTACATCACTGTATCTGAGTGTGGAATCACAGATCTACAGCAGCTGATCGGAAAAAGAATTATCAGTATACAGCATCAGCACACACTGCCTCAGCCATGCTGCCTATTTGAACTGCTCTCATACAACAAACGCTTCAGAGCCATTCCTGTAGGGACCTCGCGGTTCAGAAACAGTTTCATCCCAAGAACTATAAAAACACTCAATCAGTCCATCAAGTGCTCCTTGTAGAACTGTTTGTACTTATAAGTACAATTACCTCACTGTAAACTTGCGATACAGTTATAATATTGCACAACCTGAGCCACTTTATAAAGCGTGTATTTACATATGATGACGATGTCATTTTTAAGATGAAATGCAGCAAAATATGTTTATTATATTATACAGATAAAACTTTAACTTCATTTAAATAATTTATATTGTTAATAATTAAACATGTGAGGACACGGTGTCGCCAAGCTAGCAAGGAGCTGGCGCTTCATTCACTGATTGTTCCTGCCTCCCACTGTATTCTTGCTGGGGCTGGCGCGACACTAAACTACGAAGATGTTTCAATGTTCCTTAAATGTTTTGAAGAATCGGCATTCTCAGAAAGACAGGAAGTGGGGGTTAGTACGTTTGAAAGAGACACTGCTGCAATAAATTATTTCATCGAAGGTCGCGCACGGCACAGCAAGCATCTTGTGTGAAGCATGAACAATTACTGCGCCACCGTGTCCCCATGTTTAATACATGCTTTAATTCCTGTCATCATGAAAATGATATCAAGTATACATCTCAGTATTTTAATTATTCAGAGAGTTGTAATATCATGAATGTAATGGATTCTGTGTCCTGTCGGAGGAAGAGAAAGCCCGTTTAAGAAGCACATAGTGATTCGCACACATATAGCACATAGAAGAACATACACAAAACAAAGCATTTAATGTGCTACTTTAGTTACGATGGGATTTGAGAAACTGGTAAATGAAACGATTTTAAGATGAAGTTTTTGATGTTCTACTTTAATGACAAAATAAACTACGTGATTAAAGTGGAAATTTTTAGATTAAAGTTGACATTTTGAGCTTTTTTCACCACTGTGTCCTTATTTTTTTTTTCTTTTCTCTGTACCCTAATAAGCTTTCATATGACACTCAGACGGTGGGCTACGACTCGCCTTTTCACGGCAACTTTGACATCTGACAACTTCTTTTTTATTTCGGGCACTGTGCAACTTTGTGAACTTGAGCTTTCAAGTTTCTCTGACACTCTCTGTCACTCGATCAACTTCCTTTAGTTGTTTATACCACTGTTTACACCAACAAATAGTACGTTTTTCCTTGCCTCCACTTGGTATTCGCTGAAATTCTTCTGTTTTCCCCTGTGCTTTTGCCATTTTTTTTTCATAGAACGCTGAGCTTAAGGGCTATTTATATTTATTTGCATATTAAGAGAGGCATAATTCTGGGAGGAGACAGGGTGGGACAGCAGGCGTGTCCACGTGAGTTACTTTTCACACTGACAGGGATTTATAGAGTGGAAGAACGTGGAAGTTAGCGAACGCATAGCTTTATGCATCTGGATTTTTTTGTGCGTACGCACATTTCCGCTGTTGTCCTTTGAGAAACTAGTAAATTAATTGATTTTAAGATGAAGTTTTTGATGTTCTACTTTAATGACAAAATAAACTACGTGATTAAAGTGGAAATTTTGAGATTAAAGTTGACATTTCGAGCTTTTTTCACCACTGTGTCCTTATTTTTTTTTCTTTTCTCTGTACCCTAATAAGCTTTCATATGACACTCAGACGGTGGGCTACGACTCGCCTTTTCACGGCAACTATCTGATATCTGACAACTTCTTTTTTTATTTCGGGCACTGTGCAACTTTGTGAACTTGACAGGGATTTATGGAGTGGAAGAACGTGGAAGTTGGTGAACGCACAGATTTATGCATCTGGATTTTTTTTTGTGCGTACGCACAATTCCGCTGTTGTCCTTACGCCATGTTTTAGTGTGAATTCTACGCACAGCGTTATGCATGATGCCCCTGTTTATTGGGTGCGACATACTTTAATCATTTTAGTGCTAGAGAAAATCTGTTTGTTTATTTAAGTGGGTAACTGCTTTCTAAATATCCATTAATTTTCAATGTTAAATTTCTTTGCAGCCTTTCAGTCTGATGCTCAGAAACTGTCAGATTTTTTTAAAATTGTTTTTTCATATATTTTATTGTAAGGAGTAACATATAATCTGCCTACTATACCTTCTGCTTCGGACTTCAATACTGTTCTCTCCAGTGACCAAAATACACTTGATGGTACTCATTCTCAGCACAGTACAAGCCAAGATGATATTGAAGATATAGAAGAAGGTAACCAGGGTCTTCCAGCTGTGCAGTTGGCTGATGCCCAGGTACAGTTATCTTGTTTATTCTGTTTGTTAATTTCCAGATAATTATTTGTTGATATGTTCACAGTATAATTGGAACTCATCAGAACAAACATACCAGTAATTATGACTTTATTTTCAAAATATTGTGATGTACGCTAAATACTTAAACATAATTGCACATTCCTTAAATACCCGCTAAATCTTTTACATAACAAATGGAAAACAGTAGTTCATGTAATCAGCATGTGATTCATCAATATACTGGAATGAATTCAGATATTTGTAAATCTAAATTATTTATTAAAGTAAGCACAGCCTCGATTTAAGTCACAGGTAATTTATCAACAATTTTTCTAATTTTTTAAAACCTTTTCCTCCATTATTTCATACATTTTTACATACCTTCAGAGAAACAAATAATTGTGAGCTTTGACTTAAGACTTAGCCGACATTCTTTAAGTAGGTATTCTTTTTCCAGCAGTTTTAATTAGACAGAAGAGAAGTATAGGCAGTTTACATTCCCACTGAAAACATTTTGAAGGTGTGGGGAACAGGCCGGACACAGACAGGCAGACATCGTTTTGTCACCCCACACACGTTTATTTACAACAATGTGTACAACAGTGATCACACACAACCCAGTGCCGCAGCACCAATCACCCCAAAGTCCAGGCCCTCTACACAATGCCTTTTTCTTCTCCTGGCCACCTCCACTCCTCTCCTTCGAGCTCCATCCTCTTCCATCTGACTTCAGCCATCGAATGGAGGGAGGCGGCCCCTTTTATACAGACCCGGATGTGCTCCAGGTGTCTTCCGATGAGCTTCCGCCGGCACTCCCCAGTGTGGCGGAAGTACCGGCTCCGCACCCGGAAGCACTCCCGGTGTCCCTTATCCTCTTCCCCCCAGCACTTCTGGGTGTGGCGGAAGTGCTGAGGTCCAGGGCTCCATAGGCATTGGGGCGCCCCCTGGCGGTAACCACGGGCCCCTACAGGGTTGAGCTTCAAAGCTCTGTACCCATGGTCCCCATAGCCACCAGGGCGGTCGTCCCCACGTGGTCTGGGGGAGGCGTAAGCCCTCCTCCGGGGCATCCTAGCCGGGTTGCCCCCCAGCCACCTGTGACAAAGGTAAACAGAAACTTTATAAAAACCAGTGTTTTCAAGTATGTTGAAAATCGAATGTTTATGCTGTACGTTTGAATGCTGAAGTCCTGTTGCATTTGATTATCCAAAACATTACCCTGTTATACAATTAAAGAAATCAAAAACTAGCAAATCGGTTCATTTACAGCAATGTAATTTTACAATGCAAGCTACTGTCCATGATGCCATTATACATTTATCAGCTAAGTGCTTAGTTTAGATACCATTATCTGCTGGCACACATTGGACAACACAGAATATGCAGTTACTTAATCTGGCATATTAATAAATGACTAAGATCTCAGTTGCACTGCTAATAAGTGAATAGCTAAGTTACATTACAGACCTAAGAAAAAAGTACCCTTGTACTAAATAAATTCCGAACCTCTCCATGTACTGTTTCTGTCAAACTCAGTTACTGTTTGAATGGCTTATCACATTGTTTATATGTGTAAATAAAGATTTTGAGCACTTTCAAAGTCGAGTTTATTCAAATTTTTTTAAGACCATGTTAAGATAATGTATCCAGATGTTTCATGCTAAAGGATGGCCATAGAAAGAACTAATAAGTGGTTATTTACCACGTAATTAATGTTACCTTGCAATATGTGTTAGAATGATTGTTAAGTCAGGCAGCATATTACCAGTTTGTTCCAGATGAGTCTGTTTGATTTGTGCATTCACCAATAATTTGATAATTAGCGCATACACCTAAATACACATATAGATACTAATTACAAGGTATCTATGCAATAATAAAAGAGATCAGAGAGAGGTGGATACAGTTGTGATTTGAGACAGGATGTTTCAGTGGGAGTGTGCTAAACAAAAACCCCAACATAAACCCAGTTGCACAACAATTATTAATCCCAGACTGTTGAGCTACATGACTTCAAAATAAACTGTTCATCAAATCTTTTGACAGCATGTCTGTCATGACTGATTAATCCACAGATGTTGAATATACTGATATTTTAGATTTTTATTTCCATTTAACATGTATATCCTTTCTAATAAAAATAGAGCATTCCTTGGTTTCTGTGGTGTATTGACTAATAAATGTTCTTACTGGCTGTGCATTTTCTTTATTCACAATTTTATGTCCTCTGCACATCCTTAGTCCTTATGTTAATATAATTTTGGGCAAAGTAAAACAGGGCAATTCAGCAGTTTCCACTACATCAGATAACCTGTATTTGATGAATAGGTGGTCATTAGAAATGTAGTTTACTAGTTTGGATGGATTTAGCCAGCAAAGTGTGAGCTGTGTAATATAGTTTTGTGCATGTAACTTTAGCTGCTTGTGTGGTCAGAAGAAATGCTTGTGGCTGCTGCTTTGTACAACCAGAACAACACAAAAGAGGCAAAAGCCAAAAAATGTTATGGGCAGAGTGAGAACACATTTAGTGTGGTTACATGCACTTCAATAACATGATTATTAATTTCTAAAATGGCATGTAATCCCTAATTCCGATAAGAGAAATCAGTTTATTGGCCTTTGAGAAAGAAACTTCATTAACAGATTTAGGTTTCTTCATGAATTAACTTATTATGTGGACATTTAAACCCATAACAGGGTTACAGTTAAGGATTTTGTACTCTGTGCATGTCCGTTGCACTCTGTTGGCCTGCACATGTATAGCGATCCCTCCTCAATCTCGGGGGTTGCGTTCCAGAACTCCCCGCGAAAGGTGAAAATCCGAGAAGTAGAAACCATATATTTATATGGTCATTTTTATATTGTCATGCTTGGATCACAGATTTGCACAGAAACGCAGGAGGTTGTAGAGAGACAGGAACTTTATTCAAACACTGCAAACAAATATTTGTTTCTTTTTCAAAAGTTTAAACGTGCTCCATGACAAGACAGAGATGACAGTTCCGTCTCACAATTAAAAGAATGCAAACATATCTTCCTCTTCAAACAACTGCACGTCAGGAGCAGAGAATGTCAGAGAGAAAGAGAAAAGCAAACAATCAGAAATCAATAGGTGCTTTTTGGGCTTTTAAGTATGCGAAGCACCATGCGGGAAGCATGTCGCTTGACAAAGCAGCTGCAAGGAAGGGAGCAATGTGAAGGTAGTCTTTCAGCATTTTTTAGACGAGCGTCCGTATCCTCTAGGGGTGCGAACAGACTGCCTGCTCACATCTTCTCCGTCAGGAGCAGAGAATGTCAGAGCAAGAGAGAGAGAGAGAAAAGCAAACAATCAAAAATCCATAAGTGCTGTTTGAGCTTTTAAGTATGTGAAGCACCCTGCGGGAAGCATATCGCGCAACAAAGTAACCACAAGTAAGCCCAGCAAGGAAGGAAGCAATGTGAAGGTAGTCTTTCAGCGTTTTTTGAGGAGCGGCTGTTTCCTCTAGGGGTGGGAACAGCCCCTGTGCTCACAATATATTTGAGTAGTTTTATTTAATACGTAATACGTGCACTGATTGGGTAGCTTCTTAGCCATCTGCTAATATCGTCCCTTGTATGAAATCAGCTGGGCAAACCAACTGAGGAAGCATGTACCACAAATTAAAAGACCCATTGTCCACTGAAACCCATGAACCAGCGAAAAATCCGCGATATATATTTAAATATGCTTACATATAAAATCTGTGATAGAGTGAAGCCGAGAAAGTCGAAGCGCGATATAGCGAGGGATTACTGTACTGTATTTGCTTTGCACACACTTTCAGCAAGAACGGGTAGAAGAGTTCACAAAATACATTTGCAAAGGCAAGTATTTGGGCAGTCACATTATTCCTTGTCCTGGCTGAAATAATCTGTCTCAGTATTTTAGAAATTGCTAAGTTTATGTTGATGAGCTGAGTGTACAGTGCCATACTTAGCAAAAACTCAAGAGCAGTAGGGTAACGCATCAATAGTAGCATGCATTATGTATTCCAGTCACTTTTTAAATTAATGAGTAATCTAATGCATATCTTACTGAAGTAAAAATACCTGCACTGTTATTATTCCAGCAGCACTGGGTGTAAAACAAGAAGTACACATATTGGGTCCTTTGAGGGGTTCAATTGCACAGCCAAATAGAAAAGAATTTACTGTCTGCAATCTGGTCACAGAAACCTATAAGTAAAGAGTCAATCTGACTAAACATATTAATAAAAGTAATGAAAATTATCACAAGTATCATGCACATTTTCAGATTTCACAGCGTATGATGATGACATTTATCTTTTTCTTGTGCAGTATAATGACATCAGAGCATTTTTCCACAGGACAACTCCAGAAGATTACTAGTGTATATAAACGTGGATTATTAACAAACCAGTTTTCTGTCTTAACCGGCTTATTCACCTTAACCTGATTGAGTGCAAATATAAAGAACTAAATGTACACTGTACCTGAAATTCAAGAAGCCTACTGCATCTTTAAACTTTCCTTTATAACAGGTGAATCCTTGTCTGTGCATTAAGGGTGTTCACCCATTGGCCTACCACTATGTACAATGACACGTTCTAATTTCTCATTATCCCTTTCTTTCTCATTCTCTCTCTGTATCTTGCCTTTATCCCTTGTTTTTCTTCAAGTTGAACATTTGTGCGAAACTGTGCTCCTCACTTGGTGCTCAGTTATTATGTGGCCAGGAAGCTATTTTAAACCCTACTCTGGACTCTTTACTAGCCAGTCATCAGACACACTTTCTAGGGTCAGTGGCAGCCTTACATTTCCTTCAGGAACACTATGCTAGAACTTCTTTTGGCAGATCCTCAAGTCTCTGTGACACTGATTTTTCTTACCATTAAAGGACTGGGTCTCTCATGCTGCCTTCATGATGCATTCTCTACCTGAAATATAGCATGATCCTGTTTTGCCATCTTTAGTTTATCTTCCCTGGCCCAGGTTTGTCCAGGCTACCTTGCTAGTAGCAATGTTGAACACTCCCTAGCACTGCATGCTTTCACCTTCTTTCTCTTTATCTTTCTCTCTTTCACACACACACTCATTCTCTTTTCCTTGTGCATGTACCTTTGCCTATTATCCTTCTGAATTTCATAGCAAACAAAAAGGGCATAATAGTCCAATAGTGGCAGCTGCATTCCTACAGTAGCATCTTCAATTGCAGCAAAAGAAGTCCTGCATATGCTACTGTCGGAATGCAGCTACCAATGAATTATAACTGCCGGACATACAAAGAGTAACTTCTTTGCCCAGTAAGTTTCAGTGCAACTCACCTGCTCTTGCTTCATACAGAGAAGCCCCAGTGAAGTGCAAGAAAGCCAATGGGAAATTACTGCACTCCTGAAACAGAGAAAAGAAACAAACCAGATGAATTTCACAATAAAGTCTAACTGTATTAACAATAAAAATATTTCAAAAGAAGTGCCTTTTTGTAAATGGGAACTTATGAAAAGTTGGTGAATTTTAACATGAAATTAAGCCTCCACAATACTGTTTTCTTTGAAGAGTAAAAAAGTGGGCGCAGAGAAACATTTGGGTTTAAAAAAACACAAGCTCACTAAAGGATGATTATGACTTATTTTAATACAAGTTTTTTTTTTCCTTTAGATCAGGGGTTCTTAACCTGAGGTCCGTGGACCCCTAGGAGGGTCCATGAATGGGTTTCAGGGGATCTGTAAGGGTCAGATAAAAATTAACTTTTATATTCACTATACAGCCTGGTACTGTTGATTTAGAGTAGTAGTATTAATGGTAGTAAAAAATGTAGTACAGGTAGTCCCCAGGTTACGGACATCCAACTTACAAATGAGGACGCAGCTACGACGCATGCGCCTCAGTAACTGCCGCTCCGTCATCTTTGGCCTGGGGATACTGCAAGCGGTGGCTGGAGGGGGGCGATTTCGCTGCTCGTGCAGTGTAGTGTCCCTCGGGCGGTTCCCGGCGGCAAACAGTGACCCGTGGTCCATAGTCACCGGGGCCACAGCTATTGCTCGTGTGCAGGACGATAGTTCGCTGCCCGCCCACTACGCTGCCGCAGCTACTGCTCCTGACTAGACGTAGGCTGGGTGGAGCGGAGGGGGGCGTTTCACTGCCTGCCTAGCACACACGGCTGGTAATGCTGCAAGCGGTGCCCCGGTTGTGGCTGAACGGGACGGCGGGGGTAGCATTGTAGTGTGCCTTGGATGGCTTTCTGTTGAATTGGGGTTGGGCGATTCACTAGCCGCCTTTGGCCACACCGTGTTCGTTCTCTGTGGGCGGACACTGCAGGCTGCATACTGTAGTGGAGGTGACTGTGAGGTGGGCTGGTGATGAACCACCCCTCGCCCCCCCCATTCATTCTCAATAGCAAGCCTGCTTGTATTGTTACGCACATAGCAAAAAGTTGTCTCTTGTCAGTAGATCAGACGTTTTGATGGGTGCCTTCCTGCTGTGATAACGTGTACAGTGCTGTGCAGAAGAGCTCATCTTAACCTTTTGTCTTCACCCTTCAAGAATGTCTCTGAAACACAAATCTGATGCAAGTGCTGGTGATACAGTAAAGAAGAGAAAAACCATCATCATTGAAAATAAAGTAGAAATAATAAAAAGGTCAGAGAGAGGTGAAACTCCATCATTCATTGGCAGAGCACTTGGTTATAGTCAGTCAATAATAGCATTTATTAAAATAATGTACCTGTTCCGACTTACATACAAATTCAACTTAAGTACAAACCTACAGTCCCTATCTCTTACGTAACCGGGGGACTGCCTGTAGTAGAAAATTTGTTTTAATTTGCACAAGAGGATTGTATTTCATAATTATAATGAGCGGCCAATACTTTTTGCATAAAAAGGAGTGTTTTTTGTTTTTCTTAAGATTGTTTACTTTAAAGTTTAATAATACTTTGTGTATGTCATATGTATGAGACAATCAAATCTCAATAAATAAAGTACGTTATATTCATTGCATGCAAAGTCTTGTTTATGTGGCTATTTCTGGGGAAGGGAGTCCATAGCTTTCATCAAATTCTTAAAGGGGTCTGTGACTCAAAAAAGGTTAAGAATCACTGCTTTATATCTTTTTTTTATTAATATTTTAATATTGTTAAAAGTAACTCCCTTTCTTAAGGTGACGTTTTTCATCTTGTCTCATAGGTGGTTTTTAAACCTTTACTGAACCATATAGGCATCCAGTCTCAAGATACCACACCCTTGAGTTATAAAATGTATTTTGGTGAACATTTATCCTTTTCTGGAACTCTGGATTGCCTCAGAGCAGATATTGTTGACTCGGATACTTCAAAGGAGAGAAAAAATAAAAGATCTCGAAGGTATTAATTTTGATTTAACTTTATATAGTATAAAGATAAAATGAATCTGTCAATCCAACTGTCCATTTTAGGAACCCATGTGTTGTCTTACATTGAAGGTTAATATGGGGCTTGTCAGCACTGAATGAAAGAGGCCTTCTCTCATTAGGACAATGGTCTATCATAGTGAATTCATAGTCAAGTCTTTCAAATGTGGGTGGAAACCAAAACACCCTAAGAAAAGAAATATTATTTCTGTGCAGATTTGAACCAGGGCATTAACTACCATAGAGTTTTACCTCTATAATGTATTTATTCACATTTTATTTTAAAATTAGTTTGTTTTTATAGATACCTTTTTTTAGCTCAGAGTTTATAAACTCAGAATTTTAAAACAAAAAGAGATCTATGTATTTAACAGATACATGATATTAATTTGAAACGTCATTTTGCCTTAACAGGGACTGAGTGCTGTGCAGTATTACTGAATTAGTTCTATTATAAAACTAAAGGCTTTTATGAATATAGTTTGCTTCAATCCTCATTTGAAAGCTGAAAGTACTGTATATATTGAGTCATCTAAGCTGCAAATATGACTGTGGTTTTCAACAAGTATAATTATGTGGTAAGGCTAAGCACAAGCATAAGATTCAGTATTGTATTGTATTATGAGGTTTGTGTGTGACCATGGATCTTGGTACTGTCTTGCACTTATTGCTACTGTAATTAATAAAGTACAAATGCTTAGGTTTGTCAGTCTAATTAATGGGCCTGAAAATAAATACACAGTCTTCATTTACAAACTAATCAAGTATTCATCAATAATTCATTTTTTGTAGTTCTAAATTGCTTGTGTAAAGAGAAATCAACACAAAAATATAACGGTTCAAAGCTTATAATTGTGTATTTCATACACACTGTCTTAATAAAAGTAAAAATTATAGTGTTAAGGAAAAGATAATGGGGCTGCACAGTAGTGCAGTGGTTAGTACTGCTTTTCACATACATGCTAAGGATCTTTTAAGGTTAATTGATTGGTTTAGTATGTATAAGCTTGGTTTAGTATGTATAAGCTTGCTCAAAGATTCAAGTTCATAGCTTGTTCCTGCATTGCTCCCAATGCTGCCAGGATTTACTGTAACCCCAGAGACCTTAACTAAATTCAGAGGGTTGACAATGGATATGTTGGATAGAGTATAACATGTCTCTGTCAATACTGCATTTTATACTGACACTGAATTTTGATATTAAAAATTTTTATTGATGTGTTGAAAACTATTATATGGAATTTATCTTTTAAATTTTTAGGCAAGGAGCTGTTAACCTCCCTCCTTTGGACTTCAAACCAGCACTTATGTTTGAAACCTTTAGCATTAATGCGGTGGTGATGGAAAAGTCCATGTGCTCACCACAAAACTCAACCAGTGCTCTGGCTTTCCATGATTTAAACAGAAGGCATTACAACACATTTCACTGTAACTTCACAATATCCTGTCAATCTATTAGTCAGCATGTTGACATGGCACTAGTTCGTCTAATTCATCAGTTCAGTACAATGATTGACGACATTAAGGCAACCCAAACGGATATCAAACTAAGCAGATACACTGCAGGATCAGCTTCACCTACGCCAACTTTTAAAACAAGAAAACACAGAGATTTTCGTTCCTCTGATTTTAGTCGTAGCTCAAGGGGCAGCCTTAATGGAGGAAACAGAGGAAACAATCAGAGGAACAAACGATTAGGAAGTGAAAATAACAAAAAAGAAGCAAGAAGTAAAAACACCTTAGGTCGCTCAGAAAGAAGGACTTCAAGGGTGTCTAGGAAAGGCTCACGGGATGCTGCTGATCACATGACTATCCAAATGGACGATTCCGATTCCATTACTGTATCTGAGCAAAGTGAGCCTTCTGCAGAATGTTGGCAGAACATGTACAAACTTCTCAATTTCTACTCCCTAATCTCTGATCCAACTGGAATTTTGGAGAAATCGTCTCCAGAAAATGGTGTTTCTGCAGGTAAGATAATCAGTTAATATTAAATGTCTTGTCTTTTTTAATTATTTTCTTTATAATGATAAGATTTATGTAATTGTCAAGACATACTGAAACTGCTTATATTTATATTGGTATTTATGGGTCTTTTGAACAAACTACAGGACCTTTCTCTAAGGATGTACACCAATATCTGTGTGATGGGATGGCTCATGCTTTCACATAACCATCAAAACACACTTTTTCTCTACTCTTTTTCTCTCTCTGCCTGCTACTGTCCTACTTCCAACCTATAAACTTTAGAGACAACATGAGATGAGATCTAGGACTAACCTCCTTAAGCCTTTGACCTGATGTGACCTTTAATTTGTCTTTAGCGCCACTAAGCCTTTGGCCTGAGGTGACTTTTAATTACCTGAGCAGCTAGCTTGTGGGGCTACCTCAAGTTGAAGGTATACACACACAGACCTCAAAACCTTGAACCCCTCAAGGACGCTATTCATCATAAAGTCAGCTACTATTCCCCTTGAAATGGCCGAAAGAGTCATGTGAACATTCAGAAGTTGTCCCAAAGAGTGTATCGCTAATGATAGCTACCACCTTGAAGACATCATTTTTAAAACAAAGTGAAAAAAAATCTATTTTGTATACCCTTTCTTGTGTCATAATGAAATTTATTTTATCTTGTAGCCTTTTTGTTGAATAAACACCTCAGACACCAAAGACACTTTTTTTTTTTTTTAAATAATCACACGCGTAAGATAAATGAATAAAGCACAATACAATTCAAATTCTTCCTTCTTCATCCTTCTGTCCTCCCATTGAGTGTTGCCTGCTGCCTCCCAACTCTGATTCCCCAGTGTGAGGCAGCAGCCTCCTTTTTATGCCAGACCCAGGAATGCTTCCGGTGCCATGCTGTGCCTTCCTGAAAGCACTTCCGGGCCATATGGAAAGCAGGAGTTCCTCCCCTGAGCTATTAGCACTCTATTAGCACTGAGAGAACCTCAGTGGATGGAATTGCTCCAAACTACTACATTCCACTTGTCCATCCATTATATTACACCGGCCGGGCACAAAGTTATTTTTTCATCCAGCCGGCCAATCCATCTGTCCTTCCACTCTGGCCTCCTGCCTAGGCAAGAAACCATTCTCTTACAAGGCCGGGATGTCTGTTCTCCACCTACAGTAACTATTTGTTGCAGTGTTTGTTCCTCAATTGTTTGATTGTTCAACAACCTTTCAAGTCGTGGGTATAAATCTATATATCAAATGGCATGGTAGTCTTTTGGCTATGACATGGAAATACACAAGGTGCTGATCCAGTCCCACCACTGACTCGTTGTGTTTGATTGTGCTGCATGAGCTAGCATTTTCCTATGTTAGTATGGTGATATCTAAAAACAAAAATAATAATAAGTATTCCCAAATAACAGGGCAAAAAGAATTACACGGAAAATGTTAGGCATTCCAAAGGAAGGATATTTTGCAGCTGAATGCTGTACCAGAGGAACTTAAGCACATTAGGGAAGCAGGAAAACATTAAAAAATAAGACTAAGGAAACTCTACATAATAATCCAAGGAAATTATGGAATAGGATGGAAATAATCACTAATATGAATCCTGCTAAAAGACACAAACATGTAACATGAATTGGCTGAACTGTGTAAATATTTTGATACATGTGATTTTTCACATGTATAAATGTCAAAAGACACCAACCGAATCATAATCTTGGCTTCTTGTTGTAAGACTGTTTATGTATTAAAGTTCATTAACATTCTTGCATGGCATTGGATATGTTTGCCAACTATCTCACACTCCGCAGCATAAATATATATTGCAAAGGTGATTATCTTTAAACATTTAATCAAGATTCACATTTACTGTGTGATCTACAGTTTATGTAAATAAGGTAACGTCATTCTTCGATCAGAGTCTGGCTATAGAGATCCTCAAAACACTCTTACATGAATAATGAATGGATGGGAAACAGGTGGATGCTGGACCGGCATGAAATTAAGCATCAACATAAAAAGGATAACTCATGCAGCCATGCTGTTGCAGCTTGAACGTCTAGTTGGGCTTAAAGGGTCTGCTCTTAACTGGTTCAGGTCATATCTTACTGGTAGACACTTTTAAGTGTTTTTCAATTCCTCTTGTCTACTGCTCCTGTTAAATGTGATGTTCCTCAGGGATCCAATTTGGGTCCTGTTTTATTTTCTATTTATCTTCATCATATAGTAGCTATTTTTAGGACATTTAATATTTCTTTTCAGTGTTATGCTGTTGATACACAGGTTTATATTCCTGTGTGTAAATCTACAATTATTTGACTGCACAATTGTCTTTTTGAACTAAGATCCTGAATGGCTGACAATTTTCTTAATCTCAATTAAAATTTAATAGAAGTGCTACAGCCAAAGCTCAAATTGGTCTTGAACTTCTTGGCACTTTTGTTGACATTTGCAAACCTCAAGTCTGTAATCTTGGTTTAATTTTTGACAGTAATCTTTCTTTTGAAAAACAGATTAACTATCTAGTCAAGAATTGCTTTTTCGAGATTCATCTTTTAGCTAATGTCAAACCTTTTTTTTAATCTTCTTGGGATTTTGAGAAAGCTACACATGCTTTTATCTTTTCTCAGCTTGATTACTGCAACTCATTTTATTCTGGGATCAGCAAATCCCTGATATGCAGGTTGCTGTTGGTCCAGTTTTTTGGTTGGGGCAAGAAAATTTGATTCTGCTTTTTCAATATTAGCTTCTTTACACTGACTGCCTGTTAGTTTCAGAATTAACTTTAAAATTTTGTTGATTGTTTTTAAATCATTACATGAGTATGCTCCTGACTATTTCTCTGAATTGTGTGTTTACACCAGCCATCCAGAGAACTTAGATCTACTGGTCAGTTGTTTCTTATGGTCCCTCGCACTAGGTGTAAAACAAAGGAGGACAGCACTGTTGCAGATGCTGCACCACATCTTTGGAACTCTTTACATTAAGTAGTCACCTTCAATTGAACTTTTTAAAACTAGATTGAAGACTCATTTCTGTTCTCTAACTTTTGGTGATCTTCACTGAATATTGATGGTTCCCCTACTCTTAGTCATCTTCTTTATTTTTTAAACTCACTGCTGGCTGTATGTTTCTTTATTTTACTTTATTTCTATTTATTTTATTTATGTTCATTGTATGTTTTAATGTAAAGCACTTTGGCTACAGGATTACCGGTGTTGTTTTTAATGTGCTCTATATACAATTTGTCATTGACATGGTTGCATTAACAAAGGGGGGATAGGTGTGTGCAGCACAATAAAAATTGCACAGGAATTCAAAGGGAACATAGCTGATTACTTATTTCAATTAAAAACAATACATTTTCATGTAAAAATGTTTTAACAAACAGAGTAATACAGTTTATTGATGAACACAAAGATTATGGAAATATGATAACTGCATGTCTAAATATTGGCATATAAGAGACGTTGATAGACTAGACAGACAAACCTATAACATGAGGCTGGCTGTTTACTGCTTATTCAGAATTCTAATTTATCTTGGCACAGATGCATATTTTTATAATACCAAGTATTTAAAGCTGATGTCCGATGTGTGGAGTTATTGCTATTATTGCTGCTATGGATTCAAGTGGAGGATTTTTCTTGTGCTGGAATGCACTTCTTTTTTTTTTTTTTTAATTGCAGTGTGGTCCTTTGTTCATGTTGTGCTGTGTATTTCTCAGCAAGGCTTTCTGCTGTGTCCTCTGCAGCTTCATAGGGATAGCATTACTCTTTCTGGCACAAGAGTATAGGTGTTAAAGTTCCCTTCTTGAAGTAGTAGCTGCCTCTCAGTCTTCTCAAACTATGCTCAGTGACTTGCCCAGAGCTTGGCCCTGTCAGAGTGAATATTAGATTTTAGGTCCACAAAGAGAAAAGGTTGTCATCTTTCAGCTCACTAAAGAAAGAGCAGCTCACCAGCTTTTTGTTTCAGAGAGGGGTTATTTCAGTGTGTGCATGTGGTCATCCCACATGGAATTCTGCTCTTTTTTGAAACATAATCATCATGGCCAAGGTAGTCTTCTGTTGGATTCTTTTTCAGTCATGGAGGGACCACATCTTTCAAATGTAGTGCCATCTGTTAGAGAGGCCGCTAGCAGCTGTTGGTGAAGGTTAAAAGATGTTCCACAGCCACATGAGATAAGTGTAATCACTTTTACTCAAAGCATTCATGGCACAAGGTCTGCTAAAGTTATTGTGATATCCTTTAACAAAGGTTTAATGATGATACTGTGGACTTTTTGTAGACCACTGCTGAATTAATCTGCTTTCCTAGTAAAAGTTCAAACTGAAAGTGCAAGCATACAATTCACAAAAGATAAAAAATGGTAACAGTCATTTTTTTGCAGAGAATAATGTGAGTAGGTGTCCTAACGTACAGGACACCCTGTGAAACTCAAAGCACTAGAGCACTGTAAGGTTAAAAAGCCCAGCCTAGCTTACTAGAAACAGGCTAGTAGCACACACCACAAAGACAGTTTCACTTAACTACAGAAAACAACATATTGAGCAAATGTTGGAAAACAAAAAAAAAAACAAAAAAACTCACAAAGTTGAGTTTGTTATAAACATTGGATTTGGCTTATTAATTTTTGTGCAACAGCGCAGTTGGATCCTAATGTAGAAACACCACTGCTCAAATTATAATAGCTTAGCTCTGATGTGAGACAGTAAAGGTTGTTCACCAGTTTCATTTTTATCCATCAGGTTGCAACTAATACCATCAATAGATTTTAATTTTTTAGGATGTAATATTTGAAAATTTAATAACAGAATTGTAATGCACAAAACAATGAGGAGCATAGCGAAAATGGAATACAACTGCTCTGTGTTCCCACAGAGCTCAGGTTGTTTCTAGTAACAGTAGGTTCAGTCACTCTCACTAAATAATTTTTGATTTTGTTCTGAACTATTCTCCTGTTAAGATTAAGATAAAATACATTTTTGCATTATGAAGGTAAACTGGAATTAAAAATGTCAAAAAATATATTTGCTGCTTTATAAACTGTGATTGTTTCTGTTTTAGATGATGGCCGAAGCCCTACAGAACCAGCCTGTAGAGTAATCTTTGAAAATGAGCAGGATAATTCAAGTCCAAACAAACTACAGAGGAAGAGAAGTCTTCTTAGCTCTGAGCCTCAGTATGTAACTCTTATAGTCTTTGGAATAGGCATGGTAAACCGTACTCACCTTGAAGCTGATATTGGAGGGCTAACTATGGAAGCAGAGCTGAAAAAAATTCATGGCAGTTTTACACTCAAAGAAAAAATGAAAGGTATTTATGTCATTATCACACAAAGCTTAAAATCCCTTTCCTTTTAACTTTGTACCCTAGGTTCTTGTCTATAAGCCGGACTCGTGTATAAGCCGGAGACCAAAAATCATACGAATTTTTAAAATAAAATCTTATCATAGATAAGCCGGACTCATGGATAAGCCGAACGTACTATAACCTATAACTAATAGAAGGGAGGGAGGTCAGTGGTCTCACTCGCACCCATTTAATTTCTTTAAGGGGGGAGAGAGTGTGAGATATTGGCGTCTCTCTCACTCCCCGCATGGCGCGGTTGGAGCGGCCGGAGCGCGTTCTTTCTGCTCTGGGCGTCGCCGAGTCAACACGCGCGCGTAGTGGTCATTTAAATTGTGATTTTATATGTAAGCATATTTAAATATATATCGCGGATTTTTTGCTGGTTCACGGATTTCTGCGGACAATGGGTCTTTTAATTTCTGGTACATGCTTCCTCAGTTGGTTTGCCCAGTTGATTTCATACAAGGGACGCTATTGGCAGATGGCTGAGAAGCTACCCAGCTTACTTTTCTCTCTCTCTTGCGCTGACTATCTGTGATCCTGATGTATGGGGATTGAGCAGGGGGGCTGTTCACACACCTAGACGATACGGACGCTCGTCTAAAAATGCTGAAAGATTATCTTCACGTTGCTATCTTTTGTGCAGCTGCTTCCTGAAACGACATGCTGCACAGTGCTTCGCATACTTAAAAGCTTGAAGGGCACGTATTGATTTTTGACTGAAAAACAAACTCTGTCTCTCTCTCTCCCTGGTCCTGACAGAGGGGGTGTGAGCTGCCGCCTTCAACAGCTTTGTGCTGCGGTGCTTCGCATACTTAAAAGCCAAACAGCACCATTGATTTGTTTGCTAGAGATTGTTTTCTCTATCTATGTGACATTCTGTGCTCCTGACACGCACTCCTTTGAAGAGGAAGATATGTTTGCATTCTTTTAATTGTGAGACAGAACTGTCATCTCTGTCTTGTCATGGAGCACAGTTTAAACTTTTGAAAAAGAGACAAATGTTTGTTTGCAGTGTTTGAATAACGTTCCTGTCTCTCTACAACCTCCTGTGTTTCTGCGCAAATCTGTGAACCAAGCATGACAATATAAAAATAACCATATAAACATATGGTTTCTACTTCGCGGATTTTCTTATTTCGCGGGTGGCTCTGGAACGCAACCCCCGCGATGGAGGAGGGATTACTGTATAAGCCGGACTTATGTATAAGCCAATATTCTATTTTTTCATTTTCACAACTTTTTTCCTTAGATAAGCCGCGGCTTATAGACAAGAACTTAGGGTACCTTTTGATTAATGATTATGTTTGTTTCATATATGTATATAGTATGTTGTTTACACGTTTTTTTAATTGAAGTGCTACTTTATACTAATATCTGAAAGAACAATGAATTTCAATTACAAGTCTAAACAAAGTACTTTGAACAGATTGTCTTGTTTTCATTATATAATTTTAATTATCATTTTTGCATTTTAAACCAGTCCAATTCAGTATTATTGGGTAGTTCTTGCCAAAAGAGCATCATTTTTGGCATATTTTAAGTTCACTAACTTGTTGACATTTATAATTCTTAATCACATCTTTTACACTTTTCTATATTCATTCAGTTTTTTTTCCTTTTTCTGTGCCATTTAAAATGAGAGGGAAATAACAAGGGAATCTAAAGCAATTTTTTGCCCTTTGCCCCTGTGAATGTTCCTCAAAAAGTATTTGTTTCAATGAGATGTTTAGAGTAAAATGACCAAAATGTAGCAATATGCTTCAATTCTTATATATTCTAATACTATCAGAAAATAAAATCTACAATATTACAAGTGGCTTATGTGGCAGAATGAAAGCGCAAGCAAACCATATAGATAAATGGCATGTTTCATGATCAGCCACTTTGTCCCTCCAAGAACTGGTTTTTAATACCCCATCACTCCTCAGAATTAGTGCATCTCACTGGCATTAAAAAGAAGCAAAACAGTGTTTGCTTATTAAAAGTTTTAAGCTTACAGTTAATATTTAAATATCTATAATGGTAGTGACTATTATTTAAATGTGTATATTCCACATTTAAAATCAGTTTTACTTTAATATATAGTATATTTTGATGATGTATGGTTTAATTTTTGGGTTACAGATATTTTGCATCAAAAGATGACGGAGACCTGTGCCTCTGCTCACATAGGTGGCGTTAATATAGTGTTATTAGAAGGAATCACTCCAAATATTCAGTGAGTAGATTGAAGTTATTTTTTTTTAATCATTTTTATTTATTCTTTCTTTCTCTAGTTCTCACAAAAGTAGTTTAGTATATAGCTATTTCTTTGAATAGCATCTCTGTTACAGATTATAGTGAGACACTTCCTATTATAATCAATATTTATATTTCATTTACTGTAGGTTTCCATCTTGTGAAATAAATGTATATACAGTAAGCAATGACAGTTTGATATTGTTATTCAGCAAATGTTGTAATCATTTCATACAGTATTTCTGATTTGTTCTAGAGCCATCACCAGCATGCAATATCACAAAGCACTTTATAGAACAGAGTAGACTACAATATATGGTAAAAAGTACTAACTAGAGAGAACTATAAACCTAGGAATATACTTACTATATTACATTTACTACAGTTAAATTATTGGGTCTCTGTGGACAAATCTTGACCAGAAACTAAAGACAGTATTTGATGTTGAAATTAATACTAACTTGGAAATGAAGTGCATACACAACTACATTTTATGTACATCATAGTTATATTGAATTGCCAAAAACATTCTATTCTATTTTTGTGTACATGTTGAGCTCGCCATAACTCATTAACGGAACAGACAGCTAAATTAAGAGAGAAAGAAAATTCTACTTACTCTGTTTGACTTTCTCATTCTAACAGCAACTAGTTTTGTGATCCTTTTTAATGTATCAGTGCTAAAATTTTCTTTTCAGGTATTTTTTTATATACAGCAATATATTAGATTTAGTTGTTGCTTGTAATATTCATCTTAAGCTTGCCTATTCGCAAGACAAAATAAAATGTTTCTGCTGCAATTGATGTCGATTGAATTTATTTTGAGTCATACTTTGTGTATGTATATTATGTTTACTAGGCAATTTATTTGAAACTTTGTTAATTAAAAACAGATACCAGAACATTACAAAGTCTCATTTCTAGACTCCAAGGCAGAATTATAGGTCTTACTATCAACATATTTACAAAGTGGATGGTGCAAGGAGACGCATATATATTGCACAAACAAAATTTTGTACTTTTGAGCTTCTCAGTATGGCTTAAGATACTACTTTAAACTATTGATCCATATTACTAAACGAGAATGGTAAACCGGATGGACGCAGGGACATGGGCCGTGGACGCAAAAGACGTAGTGCGCAGGCGCCACACACAGCCCCCCTCCAAGCAACGGAAAATAAGAAATGAGGCGCCGCGCCCATAGCACACAGAAAAAAGGAGTCAGACGCCGGCGCCACATAGCACATGAAACGGTACGCACACAAAAAAGAGGATTCAGTCCCACGACACACAAAGACCCCCTCCACTAACAGAAATAAAAAGTGAGGCAACGCGCCCCAGCACACAAAAAAAAAAGGAGTCAGACGCGAGCGCCACACAAAGCCCATTGCACACGAAACGGGACAGACTACGGACATAGCACACGAAACGTACACAAAAAGGAGGATTCAGACCCACGACACACAAAGCCCCCCTCCACTAACAGAAATAAAAAATGAGGCAACACTCCCCTAGCACACATAAACAAGGAGTCAGACGCAAGCGCCACACAAAGCCCATAGCACACGAAACGGGACAGACAACTGATTTCACACACTAACATAAATAAGAAATGAGACACAAAGCGCCCCTCCACTAACAGAAATATGAAATGAGGCAACGCGCCCATATCACACAAAAACGAGGAGTCAGACACACACCCCAAAGTGAAACGGGACAGACTTAGGACTCCACACACGGTCACCCATCGAGCCCGAGATTGAGGCTCAAAAACGGAAGAGCAACCAAAAGCGAACACTCGAGATCATACAAAAAACCCACACATACGGACAACACAACATGTTTCAATCTGATTATCCCCGCCTAACAGTGAAACGGGACAGTCTAAGGAGTCCACAAAACTTCACAAATCAAGCCCGACATGGTACTGAAAAAGAGGACTCACACCCCCACAACACAGTTAAACGGAACAGACTACGGAGTCCTCAAAGGGTCACACATCAAACCCAACATATTACAGAAAGCGATTTGTGTTTCGGAAAACGGCAGATACTACGATAGAAGCATTCGCCTACAACTCTCATCTGAAATCAACGTACAGACTATACAGCTCATTCCACGCACTTCTAAAATAACACACACCAACAAACGACATCATACATAAACAACACCACACCGGACTACAATACATATACAGGCGCGACACCTCATGGGTAATCCATATTACTAAACGAACAGTCCGTATTAAACATACGTCATCTGAACACGTTCAAACTATGCAGCATAGGTGGATCTCATTACAATGATGCACTATTAACCGTACAACCACAGAAAAGGCTCCATATTAACAGTGAGTGCGATCCTCCTTATTACTTATCCATATTACTAACGATAAAGAACAAACAAGTCATGAATTCACGATCACGGGTACAAAACGATACGGCCCGAGTAACGGGACCACAAACACGAACCCGCATGAAAAAAAACAATAAACGTCGGCGCCTACAACGCGCTTCTGAAACCGCGGAAGAAAAAATGTCTTGGCTCTAAAAACGCAAAGCTCAACTAACACAGTTACAGAAACGAGCCCAGATGGACAGACACAATGAACGTAGACGCATGCAGCGCGCGTCTCAAAGTGCTGAAGCGAAACAGGCACGGGTTCAAAACGAAACAGCTCGAGTCACAGAGATACAAAAACGGGAGCGAAGGGACAAAATAAATGAACGCAGACGTCTACAACGCGCATCTGAAATGCCGGAAAACAAGCAGGCAAGGCTCCAAAAAGAGAAAGCTCGACTGACCGAGATACAAAAACGGGCCAGGCTCAATACAAACAATGAACGCCGGAAACTACAACGGGCTTCTCACACAACACAAGCAAAGCGATTACAGCTCCAAAACAACACATCCCAAATACTGGACATACAACGACGTGCCTCTCAAACGGCACAAGCAAAAGATAAACATCAAAGACATGAACGACAAACACCTGCTAAACGATTGCGCCAGTTAGCTGACAACGCGTTCAATAATGAGTCCACTATTCATGAAAATTCATTGGGATTAATGAATGTCATTTGCAATCATTGTCATTCACTTAACTTCCCTGAAGAAACAACTGGCAATATAAGTAATGAATTTACACGTTGTTGTCAAGAGGGTCAAGTTAGACTGCCTCCTTTACATTCATATCCTGAATATCCACGGAAGCTTCTAACTAACGATGTACCTGAAAGTAAAAACTTTATGAACTGCATTAGATCCTACAATAGTTCATTTGCTTTTACATCTACTGGAGTAAATATCAGGCCACCAAAAGGCAATGGCCCATACTGCTTTCGCGTATGTGGACAAATATTACATCGCATTGGAACAGTGCACCCTGAAACAAATCAAGAACGCAAATATGCACAAATCTACATCTTAGATCCAGATGACGCAATCTATCAACGAATGAACCTTCCTGAAAACAAACAATGCACGGAGCTTATAATGAGAAACGTCACTCATATCATAAACAATCACCCATTAGCTAAGTCTATAAAAATGCTACATGAAGTTGAAAGAGAGGCCAATACAGGACACCATCTTTACTACTAATGTTGTGTACAAAGACATTTTCCAGTAAATCTTTACACTGTGCCACACACTTTATTCTTTGCTTCCTATATGCGTCATCTACACCTTCACACTATGCTATATCTCATACATACATCACGCTCTTTGTAATTACCCAACACCAGGGGTTGGCGAGCGAAGCGAGCAGGGGGCAGAGCCCCCTAGTATCTGTATATTGGCCAATGCTGTAACAACGGAACATATGGTCTAACCTAGATATGAAGAACAATAACAATTTTCATTTGATGTAACTCATGGTTATATTCTTCCTGTCAATGACAGTTTTCCAAACAGTATGTTCTGCTTAAGTGCTAACAGTAAAGGATTTATGTGGATCTTTTACAGATACTTAGTGTATTTTCTTAGGAGCAGGATATTTTAGGACAACTGCTTTGAAAGCCAACAAAGTATATACATGTCATCTGTTGTGGTATAATTTAAAGAGGCAACCCTTGACGCAGCGCTAAAATAATATACACTATATTGATAACTGCATTATTTCCAAGACATAATTACCTGAATTGAGAATGGTTTATTATGTTACTGTATCACATTTCAGTTAGACTTCCATCTGAAGCCTTTAATATTTGAAAGATGCATTTTTTTGCCATAGGTTGAACTGACATTGAGTAACATAGTACTCACATTTACAGCTTTTAAGGGATGGCCACCTTTAGCATGATATCAGAGTCCTGGTTTAAATGATCTGTTCCATTCAGTTTCTCACACTTGTGATTGTCAAAAGCTGTATTGCACTGAACATGTCTTAGAAAAGGAATAAATAGTAAATACTTTTTGTAAACCAACTACACTTTGTTAATGTTAACAATTTCTGTCCACTGACATGTTAAAGTGACTTTTTAAACAACTTTACCATCATTAAACTGCATAACATTTAAACTAATAAATAACAATACAATAAATAATAGTGCAACTTCCAGTAATAATACTATTACTTCCAAGACTTCAAAGCCCAGGTGCATTACACAGTATTCACCAAAATAAAATAAAACAAGTGCAACTTGGTGATGACAGCTTTACCAGCTGAACCATCATTTACGCAAACTGCATTAATATGGACCTTGCTTCAAGCTAAGCTATATACATAAATAATAAAACTGCAACTTGCATTTATAATGCTATTTGTGGTATAGCCCACCGGAAGCGTATTAGGGCCACAGTGAAGAAAAAAAAAACTATATGTCAAGATTAAAGTCGACATTTCCACTTTATTCTCATAGTTTATTTTTTCATTAAAGCAGAATGTCGTAAACTAAACTTCATCCTAAAATCAATGTTTAATTTACTAGATTTTCTTTCACTCCGTCATAAGTTAATGTAGCACATTAAATGCTTTGTGTTAAGTGTTCCCCAACCCAGTTGTCAATCGCTACGTGCTTCTTAAACTGACTTTCTCTTGCACTAAGAGGCGGCGAGGCAGTAATCACCGCACATAATACATTCACTTCATGATATCCCCGCTCTCTGAAAATGTAGAATGCTAAGATAAATTTTCATGATGAAATGCATTAAAGCAGGTATTAAACATGCACGGTAGTGCAGCTCCCTCACAGTAAGGGGTCCCCAGGTGTACGTTCAGTGTAGAGAAACATGGTGGTGGTAGTATCATGGTTTGGGCCTGTTTTGCTGCATCTGGGCCAGGACGGCTTGCCTTCATTGATGGAACAATGAATTCTGAATTACAGTGCATCTGGAAAGTATTCACAGCACATCACTTTTTCCACATTTTGTTAAGTTACAGCCTTATTCCGAAATGGATTAAATTCATTTTTTTCCTCAGAATTCTACACACAACACCCCATAATGACAACGTGAAAAAAGTTTACTTGAGGTTTTTGCAAATTTATTAAAAATAAAAAAACTGAGAAATCACATGTACATAAGTATTCACAGCCTTTGCTCAATACTTTGTCGATACACCTTTGGCAGCAATTACAGCCTCAAGTCTTTTTGAATATGATGCCACAAGCTTGGCACACCAACCTTGGCCGGTTTCGCCCATTCCTCTTTGCAGCACCTCTCAAGCTCCATCAGGTTGGATGGGAAGCGTCGGTGCACAGCCATTTTAAGATCTCTTCAGAGTTGTTCAATCGGATTCAAGTCTGGGCTCTGGCTGGGCCACTCAAGGACATTCACAGAGTTGTCCTGAAGCCACTCCTTTGATATCTTGGCTGTGTGTCGTTGTCCCGCTGAAAGATGAACCGTCGCCCCAGTCTGAGGTCAAGAGCGCTCTGGAGCAGGTTTTCATCCAGGATGTCTCTGTACATTGCTGCAGTCATCTTTCCCTTTATCCTGACTAGTCTCCCCGTTCCTGCCGCTGAAAAACATCCCCACAGCATGATGCTGCCACCACCATGCTTCACTGTAGGGATGGTATTGGCCTGGTGATGAGCGGTGCCTGGTTTCCTCCAAACGTGACGCCTGGCATTCACACCAAAGAGTTCAATTTTTGTCTCATCAGACCAGAGAATTTTCTTTCTCATGGTCTGAGAGTCCTTCAGGTGCCTTTTGGCAAACTCCAGGTGGGCTGCCATGTGCCTTTTACTAAGGAGTGGCTTCCATCTTGCCACTCTACCATACAGGCCTGATTGGTGGATTGCTGCAGAGATCGTTGTCCTTCTGGAAGGTTCTCCTCTCTTCACAGGGGACCTCTGGAGCTCTGACAGAGTGACCATCGGGTTCTTGGTCACCTCCCTGACTAAGGCCCTTCTCCCCCAATTGCTCAGTTTAGATGGCCGGCCAGCTCTAGGAAGAGTCCTGGTGGTTTCGAATTTCTTCCACTTATGGATGATGGAGGCCACTGTGCTCATTGGGACCTTCAAAGCAGCAGACATTTTTCTGTAATCTTCCCCAGATTTGTGCCTCGAGACAATCCTATCTCGGAGGTCTACAGACAATTCCTTTGACTTCATGCTTGGTTTTTGCTCTGACATGAACTGTCAACTGTGGGACCTTATATAGACAGGTGTGTGCCTTTCCAAATCATGTCCAATCAACTGAATTTACCACAGGTGGACTCCAGTTAAGCTGCAGAAACAGCTCAAGGGTGATCAGGGGAAACAGGATGCACCTGAGCTCAATTTTGAGCTTCATGGCAAAGGCTGTGAATACTTATGTACATGTGCTTTCTCAATTTTTTTATTTTTAATAAATTTGCAAAAATCTCAAGTAAACTTTTTTCACGTTGTCATTATGGGGTGTTGTGTGTAGAATTCTGAGGAAAAAAATGAATTTAATCCATTTTGGAATAAGGCTGTAGCATAACAAAATGTGGAAAAAGTGATGCGCTGTGAATACTTTCCGGATGCACTGTATGCATGGGTATTGCACAGGTTTAACTTAAATATTGTGTAAATTTTGGGTTTGTGATCTGGTAGTCGGAGACACGAACACAGAATTCAGTGGATGTTCTTCTGAGTGGGCTTTCTTTATTGCATGCATGCTGTGTCCTTCTGATGTACTAAACCCGCAGTTCCTATCTTTCCTTTTTCTTTCTCCACATAACCAATCACCACACAATAAACGTCTTTGTGAAATTAAACGTAGTTAAAAACATATACCACGGAGTGTTCAGATCTTTAAAAAAACTCTTCGTTATACATGTTTAATTATGCTGTCCATTCAGGGTTGTGCCCATCCCAGTACGCATTGTGTGCAAGGCAGGAGCAAATCCTGAACGTGGTGCCCGCACATCGCAGGTTAAATACGAGCAATACATACAACTAGCAGGGTTAATATAGCATAACAAAACCCCACATCCTACATGACTTTGAAAGGAAACTGAAGCACGCTGAGTAAACCCACCAGAAAAAAATGCAAATTCAAAGCAAGGAACAACCAGGACCCCCTTGCTGCGAGGCAGCAGTGCAACCTCCATACCACCGTGCCCCCACATGATTAATACATTAAGTATTTATCTTAGCATTCTAAATGTTCAGGGAGCAGGAATATCATGAAATTAATGTATTCTGTGTGCTGCCTGCGCCTTCTCTTAGTGCAAGAGGAAGTCAGTTTAAGAAGCATTAGCGAGTAACATGGCTCCGGGAACCCATCCATCCATCCATCCATTTTCCAACCCGCTGAATCCGAACACAGGGTCACGGGGGTCTGCTGGAGCCAATCCCAGCCAACACAGGGCACAAGGCAGGAAACAGTCCTGGGCAGGGTGCCAACCCACCGCAGGACACACACAAACACACCCACACACCAAGCACACACTAGGGCCAATTTAGAATCGCCAATCCACCTAACCTGCATGTCTTTGGACTGTGGGAGGAAACCCGGGGGGCCGGAGGAAACCCACGCAGACACGGGGAGAACATGCAAACTCCACGCAGGGAGGACCCAGGAATCGAACCCAGATCTCCCAACTGCGAGGCAGCAGCGCTACCCACCGCGAACACTTAACACAAAGCATTTAATGTGCTACATAACTTATGACGGGGTTTGAGAAAATCTAGTAAATTAAATATTCATTTTAATGTGAAGTTTAGTTTACGATGCTCTACTTTAATGGCATATTGTGAGAATAAAGTCAACATGTTGACTTTAATCACGACAAACGGCGAGAATAAAGTAGAAATGTCGAGAATAAAGTCAACATGTCGACTTTATTCTCGTCATAAGCGTCGATATTAAAGTGGAAATGTTGAGAATAAAGTCAACATGTCGTCACACTAATACACAGTACCCAGGTACATTACACAGTATTGAAAAAAATAAAACAAATACAACTTGGCTTGCAGTATTATCCAGTAGTATAGAAACAGTATTCACACATTTGAACATAATGGTCCACATTCGACCTTTTAAATCCAAAGTATTACCAGACAACAGACATGACTCCTTTTTCCAGCAAAAGTTCTTCTGTGTCATCATTTTCAACTTTATCGTCTGCTACAGCTTCAGTTTCAGTTTTGGAATGTTCTCTTTCCATTTTCACCGCGCAATGCCTCCACTACCGCATGTCCTCCATTGCACGCCTGTTTAGCGGTGTAGCAGTGAAAAAGAGCCCCCGCGCAACACCGGTGTAAGCAGTGAAAAAGGTTCCCCTTAAACAGTTTTCCGCAGCGCCACATTCCGAACGTTGTTTAGGCAATTTAAACCAGTGTTGCGGTATAAGAAAAATCCATATCATAACAAAAATAAAAAACAATTTTCGGTACGAACCGGTATACCACCCAGCACTATTCACAATATCTCTTGAAGTTAATGTTTACTGTACATCTATTCCTCATGACAAGGCAATATGTTTATTCTTTATTTACTAGACTCATTTATTCAAGATGACTTAAAATTAGGGATGCACCGATACCACTTTTTTGGAAAACGAGTACGAGTACTTGCATTTCAGTACTCGCCGATACCGAGTACTTGCCGATACCGAGTACTTAATAAAAACATGATTTAAATTTACAGGTAACAGCTTTAGTCATATAATTTAACAAAAAAAACAAGAAACTCTCGTCTATCCACTGGGAGGTTAGGCTAATTAGCGACACTGGGCTAACACTGCTTGTCCAAATATCCGTGGTGAAACTAAACGCAGAGGAGGCTTGCAGTAGGCTGTGGATATGTTTTTTCACGGAGTCATGTAGTTTAGGCAGCTCCGTGTCAGTCATGTAGCGGCGGCTTGGGATATCATATCTGGGCTCCAGAACATGGAGGAGACGCAGGAATCCCACATTTTCTACCTCCAAGAGTGGCTGGTCACTCAATGCAATGTACTCGATAATTGCCTGTGTTATTTTCACAGCACGTGGATTGTCTCTGGACATTTTCTCTCGTCTTGCAAGAGTTTGCTGCAGCGTGGGTTGTGTTGGTTTAGAAGCGTGGGTAAACTCTTTGTACTCGTTGTCGTGTTGGGATTTTAGGTGCTTGATTAAATTACTTCTGAGCCTCCTCTGGACAATTTCGCTGAGCACAATTTGCAGTCCGCCTTTGTTTTGTCGTCTTCATTCACTTTGAAATAGTTCCACACGGCTGACATGTCTCGCCTCACCTTGCCTTCTCCCCGCTCTGAGCTGCAGCCGGGGCCTGGGGGCGGGCACTCGGCGTCTGTGATTAACCCCTTACACGCCGCTCAAACATAGACATTTCTCAGACCGTGGTATCGGTCCCCGGTATCGGGGGACTTTTAACGAGTACGAGTACTTTAGAAAATGTGGTATCGAGGCCGATACCAGATACCCGTTTCGGTATCGGTGCATCCCTACTTAAAATATTACAGTATGCTGATATTAAGTAATTGAAATAAACCGAAATGATGTTCTTCCAAACTACAGTGGTTCCAAGTTTGCACATGCGCATTTATGCTTCCCCTTAGAGCCGTTAATGTTAAATTTTCTTTGTGTTATTTGCTTAGCAAATGCAGTCAATGCAAACGAGTTAATTCAGTTACAAAATGGCCCTTACATATTTTCCCCTAGGCAGCTACACTTACTATATAATTTGTTCACTTAACTGTGCCCTTCAACTCTGCTTTTGAATTTAGTTTTAGACTTTTGTACCGAACTAAGCGATATGCATATCTTGGAGTTTAGGGGCTATATACTAAACAGCAAAGACGTTTTGTGGTGTGTTAAAACATGAAAAACATCCTTTTAATTTAAAGCTCAATATAAGTGTCCTTGGTTCTTCTAAAAGTGTCAGAATGGCATCAAAACACCAACTGAACTAAAACTAAAAAATTAAGTAAAACCTGAACTGAAAACTGAACTGAGAGTATTTTTGAAAAAGTTCTAATAAAAGACAGCCACTCTCTTCCCCAATCCTCATCCAGAATTAAGCACACACACCTGGATCACAGTCTGCTAGCAAAAGGCTAACATTTTTGCTCTTTCCCAAAACATGGGAAAGTTATCCAATAAGGTCAAGGTCAGTTCCCATGGGAATAAAGTTGCAAAAAGACTGGCTGTACAAAACATTTCAAGGTTTTGTCTTTTAGCTTTCCAGAACACAACATTTCAAGGTTCTGCCTTTTAGCTTTCCAGAATACACTTGTGTTCAGTTTGAGTAGTCTTTCTGGCCTCGTCTATTTATTTGAAAGTTTAAAAGGGTAAAGTATTCCCTGACAGAAACTACTTTTTTTAAAGAGTCTGATCTAGTGTAGCACTATTGTCTTCTCACAAACTGAGTCTCCAGTTTGGCCAACACTGTGGCGGTATAGCACTGAGGAAAATTTGTAGTTTCTAGAAGCACTAAGCACAAATCTCTCAACCATATTCCTCAGTCGCTGCTAAATTAATTCTTAAATTTTTTTTTTGTTGTTGTTTTGTATTGTGGCCTTTATTTTTGCAGCTGTCAAACAATGATTGAACAATGTTTTGATGTCTGTCACTATTAATTAAAGCCAGAAATATATTTGGATCCAATGCATTATTCATTTTTTATGCTTTGTTAAATTCTGTCATTCACTTAAGGATGTAAGAAGCCATTTTAGTCCATAATTAATTTGTACATCTTTATTTTAGTAATCCGTATTTTGAATCACAACTGTTTAGAATTGTTCAATAATATTTTCAGAGATATGGCATATCCTGAACCTTTTGATTTGGAATATATTTTGATTTGTTTAGCATTCTTGTAAGTAGAATAGTATTTATATTTCCATTTTATCATTTATCTTTTTTCTTTTATGGAAAACTGTAATGACAATTTTGTTGGCATATAGGAAGGTATGAATTGCCTTGGGAGAGGGGGAAAAAATTGCTATCTTTGCATACATAATTTTAAAATGATGTGAAATATTTTTATTATTCATTTATACTGATGAGGAATTTAACATAAGAGAGGATATAAAAATATTTAGTAAAAATAATATGTTCAAAAAGCAATATCTTTATAAAAATAGCTGAGAATGTTATCATTTAATTAATAAAGAAAGAGTAATTGTGTTTTATTTTTGTTATTTCTCTTAATAAAATTGACATTATGCTGCAGATTACAAATCCTTAGCACTCAATCTCATGTTTATATAGTAGCCATCATCATGTCAAACTAGTAATCTTTCATGGATATGTAAGATTTAACAAGATGCATAAACTTGTTGCAGTTTATAACTGAAATAAAAAAAGTCCTTATCCACTAATTTCAATTTTTTGATGATCAAAAAATGTCATTTATCTGATTCTTTCATCAATGATTGAAGGACTAATGTTACAATCAGTTTAATTATGTTGCACAATAACTAAACAAGAAAGCAACATGAAACTTGCTTCAGGCATTAATAGTTGGACAAAATACATTTTGAAATTACATAATACCTTTGTAAGCAGAAAAGGCATTTTTCACTTTTCATTTATATTAAAAAAGTATTTTCTTAAATATATGTATAGTAAAGTACATAGCTAATAAACCTCTAATATATTAGTTATGAAGTATGTTTTTTTATCTTTGTTGCTCATCCTTTAGTTGATGAAACCAGAATGCAATGAGTCTGAAAACATTCTACAGTATTTATCACAGTTCACAGCACTATCATAACATATGGTATTTTGTTCAACAAGCTTTACATACAGTTTTTGTATCTGATATAAAAAAAGAATCACTGCATTTGAGTTTATGAATTATAATGTTAATGATGATCTCTGTCCATATTTTGCTCTCTCTTTTTATTTTTGTTTTGCTTTCTCTTTGATCTTGATACATAGACTGGAGGATTTCCCTACATCTCCTACAAGTACTGCAAAACAAGAATTCCTGTATGTTATTATTTTCCTTAGGGTTTGCAATTTTTAACATTCATAATCACAGTAGCTTGACTGTGTAGTGAGTGGTGAAGTAGTCATGCTTGATTACATAACTGTGCATTTTGTGTAATATTTTAATATTGCAGTTTGCATTATTATTGCATCATGTCTTGCAAGTAAGCATTTGCATTCTGTCTTTAGCAAGCTAAGGAAATTATTATTGTACTATTGTAATCTAATTTGTAATGTTATAGATTTGTTGTTTTCCAGGTTCTGAAGTGATTCACAGCTAATGTGTATTGTTTGTCTCTGTCATGTCTTTGTTAAACTGTAGTGTAGAGTAACATTATCATAATATGTCAAAATAGTGTTACTAATTCAGAAGGAGAATAACAAAATGATCATTGTGTTGTGAACATAAAAAGGTTTAGTCATTTAAGGTGCTATTTCTCTGTTTCACAAATTCATTTTTGAACATAATTAATAAATAAGTTCATGTAACTTTTTGCCAATTTCTATGACCTTTCACTATCTTGTTTGCTTTTGTACTGCTGCTTCAGCCTCAGAAAGATACAATTTGACAGCCTTATAGAAATAGTGCCTCTCATCTTGCAGTAATTTTCACTATGCCTTCACACAACCTTTGTTCCTTTTTACCAGCAACAGAATTTTTTTCTCTCTGGAAACTGTCAAGCCTAATTTTTTTTTCTTTTTCCAGATAAATTTGGATTAATATATTTTATATTAGCAAAAATTATGGATATTTTGCATTTTTATGAACTTTGCATTGTTTTCGTTCTCTTAACCCATCCATTGCATTCCAGGGCCATAGGGGCCAGCAGCCTGTAATAGCTTAACTATGGGCAAGAAAGGGACTAACCTTGGATGAGGTGTCAGTCTGTCAATGCGCACATGCACTCGTATATCCACACTGCTTTAAAAAGCTGCTTTAAATATGTTTGCATTACTATATCTGTGTATTTGCTATTTTTATGTCTAGTAGTTTTTATTTACCGGTATTTTTTGCATGTTATTTTGTGCTTTACTCTAAATATATTACTTTGGAATTTGTTACTGGCATCCATGCTTGTAAAATTAAGAAATCAGATGTATAATACAGTATATACATCTAGAGACAACTGATTAAATTTTGCTTAAAACTGGTTGGGAACAATTTGATGGCTCACATTTGATATTTGACAAAGATAAGGGGCGCTTTCTTTAATCTGGTCCAACAGACAAAAAGCTTCTGTTTACAACGAACCATCAACAGTCAAAGTTTCCTAGAAAACCTTATTATCAATGTGCAGAGAGCACATTGCATGTTTTAAAAATAAACAAAACCTGTTTTTAAAAAGATGTTGCAACAGAAAAACCTTTTTGTAAAATCAGATTATACATTGGCATTCGTAAAATGTGAAGGATGTGTTCTTGCAGATGCTGTGTGTGCTCTCTGTTGTTCAGAATTACAATGATAATGTGGGAGTGGATATAAGCTTCAAAGAATTGGAAGCTATATATTATGAAAAAAGAAACAGCAAAATATAGACTTGAAGTAAATGGTGTGTCAGACTTTTACTATATGAGCACTGACAAAATTTATTACTTAACAATAACTGTTTTATAGCACCTTTTCATTGAAAATGATTTAAAAAAATATACATTATACTACTTAAGTCTAGTCTAGAATATACTCATGTGCTGCTTGAGATTAGGGACGTTATTATCAACATAGTAAATTTTAATGTATGCCAATTTCTTAATTTTAAATGTCAACTTTTTAACTTTAAATTTTAATGTATGTCAATAATTCTTTTGTACATTTTTAATACTGATGTAAAATATTTTTTTGCTCTAAAAACAAATTGGTTCATTTATTATTATCTCCTGAGGATATTTTTCAGTATCTAAAGTATTCATTCCTTTTTTGAGGTAATCAAAAGAAACGCGTTATCTTGGAGGGGTATAGTTTGCCAGTCAGAACCACTAATCATACATCCGTGTATTGAGGTGCAGGTCAGGTGACCCTCATGCCTTTCTGACAAATGTTTAAATGCAATTCTTCTGTATACTGTAAAGCAAAATATAAGTGGCTGCCAACAGTTCGTTCCTTATTGCCTGTGAAATTGCTAATGTAAATATTTGTGCTGGGCTACCCCCAGATAACTATAAAAAAACATTTTTTGTCTATCAAATTTGTTTCAGTTGTTTGTGAAACAGTGAATAATAGTTTATGATAAGCATCAAGCTAATACTCTTATTTACTTGACGAAGCATATCCCTGAGATTTGCCTTTGGTTTTTTTTTTGGGTTTGTCATAATAAGAACACAGAAGGAAGCCTTCGTCATAATTACCAGTAATTAGAAATAAAGATACACAAATGTGATTTGTACTTGTGCAATGGGTGTCTCATGTGTAGAGAGGAACATTATAATAAAGCAACAAAAAATGTTAGAAGTGAAACCTTAAAAACTGCAGTTCAGGAAAGGATCTGAGAACTAAGGTTGGGCGGTATCCAAATTTTGATACCGTCAAACCTCCTCCCTATTTTACCTCGCTATACGGTATTACCGTGAATAATAAAAAAAATGTGACGTAAGGCTCAGACAGCGTCACCAAACTGTTGGCTTGTGCCTACACCGTTCAGAAACTGAATATCAAACACTAATACTGAAACAATAACAAAACAACATGCAGAACAATATTAACAACTTTTATTAGCAACAAATAGCAGTTTATAAAAAAAGTGCAAACACAACAGTCAAACAGAATTAAATTAACATAAACATCCAGAACAGTTTTCGCGCGGAGACGCGCACACAAATCAATTAAATTAAATCACACCGCCTGAACAACTTTTAATAACAAAGAAGAGCAGCTTATAAAAAAGTGCAAATAGACCCACAACAGTCAACCAGAGTTGAATTAACATAAACATCATCCATATTATAAAACGTATTGCAAAGCAATAGTCCTAAACAAAAACTTCTTTCCAGTCTTCTTTCCAATATTGTTTTTAACGTAAACCAAATAAAAATACCTGAATCAATTAAATAAATAAAAATAAACACAGTGCGAATAGGAACGAATGGCAATTGGCATCAATCTAGTCAAGATTTTTCGCTAGAAAAACCAGCATGTTTACTTTGTCCGGCTTTAACAGGGCACGTTGTGGACCAATAACTTTACCTGCGGTGCTGAAAACCCGCTCCGATGGTGTGCTTGTGGCACAGACGCACAGGTACTTTCGTGCCACTCGCAACATCTGGGGAAAACGCCTGGCAGCATTTTTCCACCAGAGAAGTGGGTCCTCGTCTTCTTGAGTAACTGGCTCCAAACAGTAGGCTGTTATTTCAGCTCCGACTCGGTCCTCTACGGTGCCGATGCCGACGCCGACGGGACCTGCCATTGCATCAGATTTTTTTTGCAGCATACTTCCCAGAGTCATCTTTTTTCATGAGGGTGCAGGTTGCGCCTCTCCCTCTTCCACTATGATGGCCACTGGACCTGCTGCCTCTAAGCTCACAATCTCAGCCTGTAATTCAGCCTTGGTCTCAGCCAATACGTTGTCATCCGTCTCATATCCTCCACGGTAACGAGGGTCGAGGAAAGTGCATTTTCGCAATATTTTGCGCACTGAATTGGATTCATACTTGGCCTCCAGCTTTGTTAGAATTCCAGTTTTGATTGACTTTGTTAGCTGGAGGTCATTTTCTGACGCAGCCAACACATTGTCCCTGCAGAGCTGTAGTATGGGGAGGATACAGGAAGTGGTCACATAATTTTCTCCTGACAAAATATCAGTGAAGTCACCGACTGGTTTCAGTGCTTCGTGAACAGCTTTCAAGACGTCCATGTCCTGCCAGGTCAGGGACAGGCTGCTCCTTCTGTCATCAGACAGGACGTGTCTGATCGCTTGGGCCTGCTCGAGGATGCGCTCCACCATCGCCAGTTTGGAGCCCCAGCGAGTTGCGCAGTCCTGCCGACGGATGGATGGATGAATTAATTAATGAATGATGAATAACGATTAAATGAATGAATAGGCCTAAATAAACAAATGAATGAATAAATAGGCATAAATAAACGAATGAATGAATAAATAAATAAGTCCATTAATGTATATTATTCCATTTGGTCAAATTTGCATGCACATTTATTTTAGGCTAAATAAGTCCCTTATGCGCATCAAGCCTGCATTTATTTGATAAAAAATACAGGGAAAAAAATGACAATTTAAAAAATGGTTTTCTATTTTAATATAGCCTACTTTTCAATACAATTTATTTATGTGATGCAAAGCATATATATATAATATATATATGCCCCTTTTTTTATATTTGAGCCCCTGCCCCTGAGGAACTCTCTGCACGTTTTATGCTTACCGTTATGAGACTATGTTTTGGGAGTCCCAAGTCCACTTGCTTCTTGTGGAGTTCATGCTTACGTTGCCAGCTGTGTGAAAAGGCCCCGACAATACTACGGCATAGTCCGAGGGCGCGCTCGGTTTTTTGCCTCTGGTCATGCAATCCATTTGTGACAGCCAAGTTTAGATTGTGACCGAAGCAGTATAGCCACGGCCAATGCAGAGACCTGATTGCGGCATGAATGTTGGCAGCGTTGTCAGTGGTTATGGCTGAAAGTTTTTTCTCGTCAAGTTGCCATTCCTGAAGTGCAGCTCTGAGCGCAGCAGCAAGATTGTCCGCTGTATGACTCTCAAGAAAATACGTAGTTTGGAGGCATTTGGATTCAAGTTTCCAGTCAGGTGTAATCGTATGGACAGTCAGAGACATATATGGTGTCATGTTAACTGACGACCACATGTCAGTTGTTAAGGAATAACTGTCTGCCGCTGACAGCAGCACTTGAACATTGTCTCTAACTTTACTATATAAATGTGGGATGGCTGTTTGTGAGAAATATTTCTGTCGTACTGGGCATCTAGGACCTTTACCATGTCCGTAAAGGACTTTTTTTCCACTGTGTGGAAAGAGACCATTTCCTTCGCCAAGTATTTTGTCACTGCATCAGTACAGGTTTTCCAACGGACACTGTCCCTTTTGTACTTTGTTGCTTTCCCGAAGGCCCCCATTATCGTCGGCTGCGTACTGGCGGTGGACCTAGATGTTGTTGGTACTGCATCGGGAGGCGTTGAAACTGTTGCACTGAGTGAACTCGGGTCCATCCTCGCAGCAGTGAGTGGATGGTGGTTTCGTATATGCGACCTTAGGTTCGAGGTATTTCCATCTCTCGCGATCACCTTTTTGTTGCACAATTTGCAAATTGCCTAGTCCGTATTTACCGCCTCTCCCTTCTCGTTCGGTCGAAACCCGAAATACTGCCAAACTGCAGAAGTTGTGTTCTTTTTCGAGACCAGGTCACTTGGTGCGCGACTCGCCATCTTTCCCCACCTCTCTCTTTCTCCTCCACGCTGTCATGTGATGACAATCATGCATATGCATTTTTAGGCATTAAATAAATTATATTTAATATTTAATCCTTGTCTCCCATATAAGTGCATTGTTTTTATGATGGTATAATGGTATTGAAACTGATACCTTTGCTATTTTTAGATCCCGCGGGATACCATATTACCGTATTACTGCCCAAGCCTATTGAGAACTACAGATTCTTGTCCTTATACAGTAATCTGTTATGTTTAATATTTTAAAAGCATGATAACATATTAGTGTAAAGTACATCACACCCTAGTTCTTAAATAAATTGTTAAATATAATGCAGTTCTAGTACACTTGACTCTCCATAGTTCCCACATATACTGTATATCACACATATTAAGTATCTGACAGATTTGAAAACAACTAATTATTATCAGATAGAGATAGATAGATACTTTATTAATCCCAAGGGGAAATTCACATACTCCGGCATCTACATACTGATAAAAAACAATATTAATTATTTTAATTAATTTTTTATTAAAATATATATATCAGTGTGTTTACATGCACACACATAACCAGGATATGGTGAAAAATCTAGGTAAGGCACAATCCTGGTTTCTTAAAAATCCACGTTTACATGCGCAAATAATCTTCTGGAGTTCTCGTTTGTCAAAAATGTTTTGCCGTCATTAAAATATGCAAGAACACAGTTAAACACCGTCATCGGCCACCGTGAATCTGAAAACAAGCATGAAGCCTGTGATAATTTTCTTGTGTTGTATAAAGAATTTTTTTTCTTTTACTTCAGTTAAGTATAAATTGCACTGGGTTACTTTAAAAAGTAATCGAACTACATAACACACATTGCTTGTAATGCATTTCTACAGACAACATTGTGCTGCTGAACTGCACTGTATATTTAGTTAATCAACAAATGTATCTAAATGTATCTATTTCTGAAATATTAAGGCAGATATTTTTTTAAACAGAAGAAAGAATAATGTGATCACCTGAGCATTTGCTTCAGGAAATTGATCTTTGTGGATGTTTCTACCTGTGGCTGCTGAAAGCGTGTGCAAAGCTAAGCAAGCAACAGTGTCCAGTGGACATATACAGACTACAATATCCTTAACTGTTACTCAGTTAAGAGCTTACATGGCCAAATGACAAGGTTACTCATGAAAAAAAAATTACAACCGTTAAACAGATTTCTTAAAATGAATAAGCCAGTTTCTCAAACTTGAATAAGGGTTTACATGGCCTTTTAGAACCCATGCTTTTGTGAATAACTAGGTTATTAAGGTTCCTTTTTAGTGCACTGTTTGTTAACTTCATTAAAACTGCAGCAGGTTTTGTTTGAAATAAACAAACCCTATTTATCAATCATGTGATTGAGAATTTGTGTATTTATAATTCAAAATAAAATTTAATTGTACATTTAGGAATTATACATCATAATTATATCCTTAAAATATTTTTATTCTTTGATATTTGATCATTTTATGTCAGTAATTCAAAATTACTGGTTGAAGTTTGTGTGTGTCAGAGTGTGTATCTTTGTGCACAAACATAGACTTGCAGTGTTCGAGCATTTATCTATAAACAGTGTTTATTTAGTTTTTCAATTTAGTGGTTCTAGATAGTTTTGTCTTATGTGTTTGTTTTATTTTGTTATTATTGTTGCACCATGCAGAGTGTGCCTTTGCTTGTTAATGTATGACATTTGATACTAATGCCTTGCTTAAATGTCTTGACCCCTATTACATTTTGTCTTGCTATGGTATTCATTTGGGTGTCTGCACCTGTTTTGCATTGTGCATTTAGTGGAAAATGTCTGTCTTTGTAAAATATTACAGTGTTATTATCCTAGAAGCCTACATTTTTTAAATCATCATTTATATCCATAATAATATTTCTCTCATTATTTTCAGAACTGTAGTCAAATGCAACATTGCCAAATCTCAGGCCCTGTATAGTGCTCAACGAGGACTAAAAACCAACAATGCAGCTCTGCTGAAAGTAGGCACTATCCTTATTAATATTCCACAACATCCTGCCACCTTGCATAGCATGATGGTTCGAAGTTCTCATCAGCTTTCCAAGCAGATATCTGACCTTATTCGGCAGCCTACTGCAACGTAAGTTAGAATAAATTTTAGGTTTCAATACATTGTTTAAAAGGCATGTTGTCAAACAGCATCTAAACTAAAGACACTGAGTTTTTAAAATAATAAAACTTATTTTGTAGGTCTGCTGGAAAAGACTTTGGTATATTTAGTTGGATTGAGCAAGTTTAAGAATATTTTATTTTGTAGGCCCCAGCCATCAAGGGAAGATGCTCCAACTCCACAGCTTTCTGAAAAAACAACTTCTAGTGTTAATCAGACTCCAGTTGAAGCAAATGAGTTTCCACAGCTACCTGAGGGTTTGGAAAAGAAGCCAATTGTTCTGAAATTCAGTGCCATGTTGGATGGTATCACAATTGGAGCAGCTCTGTTGCCATCACTTAAAGCAGAATACAAAATGGGCAGAATGAAAAGTCATGGAATGACTGGTATGTGTACAGATATGACATGTTGCTTGTTGTTAATTCCTCTTCAGATCTCTGGCTTGCCAAAGTATAAAAATGGCCATTACAGATTCAACTGAAACATCTGAAAAAAAACATGATCAAATGGAATATTCTTGTTTTCAGGAATACACATAGTGGTGAATATAATCACTGGTATTCAATTGGTTTTGGCCATGACCAGAGAGGCAAGTTATTTTTCCTGTATAGTTATTGTCTATACAGTACCTTATATTTACTACTTTAACTAAAATTTAAAAATGTTTGCCTTACAATAACTAAGGAGTTATTTTTTAAATATTGAATTCTTCTATCCATCTATTTTCCAGACCGAAGAGCAAAGCAGGAGTTATTGATGACTTGTAATTCCCTTACAGGCACACAGTGACACACACACTCTTGCTCAGTCAGGTCCAATTTGGTACTGTCGATCTCACAGGATCATCTTTAGGATGTATGAGGAAACCAGAGCATCTACAGAAACACCAGTGTGGACATGGGAGAAATAGGCCAAGTCCACACAGAGACAATATTTTTGTCAAATATTGCTTCACTATGCTGCCTGACTGCATTATTTGTTCATTAGAAATGAAACAATTATTTTGATTTTCTTATAAGCCTACACTGCTACTTGAACATTCATAGCCACAGTCACAATATTTCTTCACTTCACTTCACGTGAGACATAGTACTTGCATTTGTCTTGCCATATTTCAGATTTATAGCATTTTCCAGAAGAGTTCTTTAAATATAATTGTAGTTTTATTATTTTATACGTCTATGTGAATAAAGAAGAAACATGCTTTTCTTCACCTGTACTATTATTTTTCATTTTTCTCATGTTAATTCTGTGTACTTTAATGTTCTTAAACTGTGTGGATACAAGCAAGCTTACTTCAAATTGTTGTGTTAAATTTATTATTGTTTAAATGTCTTTTTAACTAATAAGACATGTAGCTATAGGAAATAATGTAAAACTCTAATGCAGTTGTAATTATAAATCCACCTTTCTCTTGGCTGAGCTTAACACTATGTGTTAATTATAAATATATACACATAGTACAGAAGCAAGAAACAACTTAAAAGGAATACTTCACCCAAAAATTATAACTTTTTTACAATATTTTTATACATTACTTATCCCATGTGGTTGGATTTTAATCTCATGTTTTAATGGAGAACAGAGATAATGTTTCTGGTAGAATTGTAGCCTATAGTGACCAATGCAGGACAAGAGCAAACAATATCAAAAATGTCCATGAAAAAATCTTCCATTACTCATGTCACATAATCCATGTGTCATGTGATCTAGTTGTATGCTCACAACATACATAATATGAATGTTATGCTAAATAAATACTTCCAGAAAATAAAAGTAGTACACAAACAGGGAATGCCCTTTTGAACTGAACACAGGACTCTTGACTAATTTATTAATTAATTAATGATGGGAAGAGGCGGGTCTTCATTTCAAAAGCATCAAGTGGGAATGTCTTCTAGGTTCTGGGTGTTTTTTAGGGCACCACCGAATGAATGGAGAAAAGTAGCAAATTCCCGAAAAGAATATCTATTGTTAAGATGAAGAATGCCAAACCTTTAAAATTTGCAATGAAAAGGATATGAATATTGAGCAGGTAGCAATCAAAGATACACGCCTGTTATATGTTGTATTCTTATGCAAGACAGTGAAAAAATGTTTAGCATGTTTACTTCATTAAACAAACTATAATGTATGCCCCATGTGCTTTTTGAGTGAAATATTATTTACATTATAGTCCGTACATATTTCTGTTAAGGGAGATGTCTAAATATTTCGATCGCTTGTATCAAAAACTTGAGTCTGACAAGTTATAGTCCAGTTCAGAGATAATAGGCAATAACGTCGTCCACGGAGTATTTTGCTTTACACATTCACTTTGATCTCTCGCCAGATGTCAGTGCCATTTTTGCCATTGTGTGCGCCTTGCTACTCATGAGAGTGCAGGGAATCTCGGTCAAACCAATGAATCTAACTTTCCTTCTAGCAACGAGAGTCCAAGTAAAATGTAATGGTGGGTTTTGTCACAGTTTACAGTTGATTACCATCGTCAACTCCTTATTTTGACAAAAGTCAACATCAGCCCTGAAAGAGTTAAAAGCTTACTTTTTATTTATTTTTTGTGTTTTCTTTTTTGTACACTTCGAATTAAACATTGATGAGTGTGTTTGACCCTTCAGCATACAGCATGCACTAAGCATTTACCCATTTTTTTCTCTCCAAGGTGCACAAACAAGATTTACCTTTGAGTTACCTTGTCACAAGCTTAGATTTCAGTCAAAAATATCCCCAGTTGATATGTCAACGATGCCTCCATCAGCTAGTCTGAACATGCCACCTATTACCATGTCTGGAGAATATATAATGGAGGACCATGACAATTATTCAGAGCAACCTTGGAGTGCAGATGACTGTCCATCTAAACAAGGCAACTACCTTCAGGGAAATTATCTTCGTTGTGTTGCTGAGGTAATAACAAACATTTGCCACTGTAGTAGTGAGCCCTGCTTATGTTTGGTCCAACCTTGTATGATTCTTTTGCTTTTCTTTACAGATTGGTTCTTTTGAGCACAACCTGACAACAGATCTCTTAAACCATCTAGTATTTTTGCAGAAGGTGTTCATGAAGGAAGTGAATGAAGTTATACAGAAAGTATCCGGTAAAAATAATATATTGACAGTTTTCATTTAAGTCTACATTTGCAGAAATCCTTGTTTTTTGGTGGTTTCCTTTACAGTGTTCTGATATCGCAATTTAAACAAACGTAGAGGATTTTTATCGTCATTTTAAAATTAACTGGTTGTTTTAAAAGTTCAGAAATTAACTTTTAACCTACTTTAAAGCCTTTTATAACTGTGACCCAGTGTTGTGCACAAGGTCTTGTTAAAATATTCACACCTTTTTCTCATTTTTCATATTCTGCTTCTGAGACAAAACATACATTTGTAAATTTTGAATATGGAATGTTTTTGTATTTGTCTTTGACTTTAAACAATAGCAACTTGCTATTATAGTGGCAGTGGATGAAGAGTAGGTTGTGTTGGGTCGCCACTCTGATGATCCCTGATACACCCCCAGTTTGACATTCACACTGATTACACAAAAGGAACTATCATACCCCAACTCCCTCCCCCCATCTGTTGATCGCATTCTATTCAACAAGGGGGAACCTGGTGGGTCACAAAGAAACTTGCATTGGAAAAAGTGAGTTGTGACACTAAAAAGGTTGAGAAACACTGACTTATAAGGTCCTGCTGAAATGTTATACAGTAAATGTTAAAAGTTAAATTGGCTATGAAGAATAAATAAGGAATGTTTTGACTTTCATATAAAGTGGTATTTGTGACTTTTATACACAAACATGGAGCATATTACCTGTCTAATGTAATCACTACAATAAGCCTTGGTTGTGGCAGCATATTTTTGAGATGAGTAACAATAAAATTAAAAAAATCAAATACAAAGTTGATAAACTGTTTGGTTCAAAACATGGCTCATATTAATGGATTTAAAAATTGACAAATATTTATCTGTAGTTGGTTTTCACCAAGCTACCTATCCATTCATCCATCCATCCTTTCATCTTTGTAAAGGGCTAGGACCTATCCCAGCAGCTTTTGGCACTGGGCACTTATTTGTCAAGATTCAAACTCATCCACACTTGAATATTTATTTTCTTTTTAATAATTGTTAAAGGTGTGTAAATGAGAGGAGTAAACAGTACTACTTTCCGTTGTTCCTTCAGATTGGATTTAGACCAGTTTTCAAATGTCCATTCAGATTAATTAGACTTAAGTGTCACCTGCATTTGAATGCTTGAACTAGAATTGTGTAGAAATTTACACTCCACCACTATTTATAGATCACTTTTTTATATGAACTTTGTCATATCTCTGCATTGAAAAATCAAGTTTGATTGCAGTATCAATGAAACATGCAAGTCGAAAGAAAGTAAAGTGACAGACTTACTATGCATTTGGGGCAACTATTGCCAGGCAGTACAGCTCAGTTGCTGTTTGTTTTCTGTTGGAAATAGTACTCCTCAAGCACAAATTTGTTTCTGAGGAGTTTTGCATACAAACATTAACATAAGTAAGCTCCACAACTTATCTTTAAAAGTTAATTCGGCTTGCCATACAACCTTTCATGTGGCACCTTATCAAATGCTTTCTGAAAGTCAAGATAAATAATATCATATGCTCCACTTTGATCATATCCTTTTGTTGCTTTCTCATAGAATTCCAGTACATTAGTAAAACATGACCTCCCTCTTCTGAATCCATGCTGACTGTTAAGTAAAACACCTGTTCTTACCATTTGTTGCTCAATTTTATCCTTAATAATTCCTTCCAATAATTTACCTGTGATGCATTTTAAACTTACTGGCCTATAGTTGCTTGGATCTGCCTGTTCACCCTTTTTTATATAACAGAATAATATTTGCCATTTTCCAGTCCTTCAGAATTTCCCCAGTGCGCAGTGATTTCCTTAAAATGCATGTGAAGGGTTTATAGATGCACTCGTTAACCTTCTTATGAATTCGAGGATAAATATTATCTGGTCGTGGTAATTTATTTGACTTCAGCCTGTTTAATCTAAGCAGTACTTCTCCCTTTTTATTGCTACTTTTTATTACTTTTGTGACCGCAGTACACATTCGGGCTCTATGTACACTTGTATTGAATTTAAATAACTTGCAAAATTAATGTGAACTGTCAAAGAAATGGATATTAACCAACATTCAAATTGAATCGCTTTTTACTTGTATTATGAACAGTTAGCTGGATGGCCAGTTGGTGTTCATCATCTAAATTTTATTAATTGATTTCTGGACTGCACCATATTTAAACTAATTGTACTAATTACACATTGCCTGCCTAATAAATATTATATTCTTACCAATTTATGCTCTACAGAAATGTCAATTTTTATTAATATGTACAGTATGTGGTATATGTGTAGGCGTGGGAAAAAATGTTGGATTAAAGCAACGAACTGGGGAATTATTGACACGTACTGAAAAGTCTATAGCTGCAGGTGGAAGCTGCCGTTGCTGTACTTTGTATATAAAAGCCAGATTGAATGATATTTACCTATGTACCTTGATTTATTTACTTACTTCCTACAGCATAAAGTCACAAGTAGACTGCAGAGCTTCCCGTGTACATATACAAAGTACAGCGATGGCAAAAGTGTGACATGCATTCTTTCTCTGATGTAGATATAACAATATATTATTTACTCTAGTCTATACAACTCTAAGTAACTGACACACAGGTAAAAAGACTTCAGCTGAGAAAACCTTGTGCGGCATTGGGTGGATGTGAGAGCAGGCTGCTTGCTGCTTATCGGTACATTTAAAAGACAAAAGACGCTGACGGAAAAGTGTGAAAGGATTTAAGGTGGGATGAATTTACAAGTTTTTTCATAGGCTTTGGTAATTCTAGTGTTAAGCAAACCATTTCAGCTTTATAGCTGTTTCCCTGTCTAAAGGTAAAAAGTACCTGTATGCCAAACAATAAAAGTTAAACTGATTATCATACTCTTAAGTTTGTTAAGAGTTATATCAATGTTCGTAAAGAGCACATTGGCTGAGCAATATGTGCAGAACCTTAACCTAAAAACCTTGTAATCTGTCAATATGTTACTGGCTGGATGTAACAATGACATCAACACACATTGTTTTTGGAAGTTAATGTGGTTTTTTTTTTGTCACTCTTACACATCAACACAGTGAGGAATGGTTTGATATACTGTTCATCTGACAGAGTGTTTTTTGAAGAAATACGTTAAAATACCTATAAAGGCAAATTTATTATGTCCAACATTCTTACGCGTCTACCTCATTCATACTGATTTTCCAGGTCTAGTAAGAAGTGAAATGGTATGTGTAATAGGTGAGGTAAGATCTAGCAAGATGCTTTTAGTATTGATTTTATGGCACCTTTTGCTCTATGCCTGCATGACATAGACCTGAGAGTCCTCTTGTTAGGGAGAAAGAGAATATGAAAAAGGGCTTTGTCAATACACCTTCTAAAGGAAATCTTATGTCCTTGGTCATTCTAACTGTGAGTCAATTGAATATTTCCAACTACTTCCATTTTTTGTTTAAATGGTTTAAATATTTCTTTTACTGCTGTCTAAAAGAAGTTGACTATTTCAAAATGTAATACTACTTTAATAACACAGGTATACATTGAAAACATTGTTTTGATTATTTCATGTGATTTTAATGTATTTTTTGGGTGCTCAATTCAAAAATAAAAAACATTTTTCTCAGTCACATATTTTTTTTTTCACAAAAGACATTTTTTAGCTGTCATTTACAGTTTTTATTTATTGTTTGGCACTATAATCAAACATTATTTTATTTTAATGATAACTTATTTCAGTTTATTATTTTCTAATAATACAATCTTTGATTAAAGCAATGCAGTTATTTTATTTGATAATGAGATCTGAATATATTGGGAATTAACGAGTCCTACCAGCAGGTAGCAAACTTGTCTGGCCCAGTCTCTCCCCCACCAGTGACGCATTTTACTGGCATGGAGCAAATGGATCTCAGTGTGACTCAGTCAGTTGATCGGTGCACTTTCAAATGGAGAATTTATTCTTTTTTTTGGACTGTTAATGCGTATTATGGGCTCTAGAGATTTTTAGATCAGTCTTGATGTTTTTTGCTATGCTTGTGGAAAGTTTGTAATAAAATTACAGGTGCATAAATTGATAGGTTTTGTGAAAAAAGTTTATTATGTCAACTCTGCAAATAGGGGACATTGCCAGACCTATACATCTTTAATGCCTGACTGCTGGATTGTCTCAAAAGCTTTTAATACTTGGTGCATACTATCCTTATTTAGGGACATGTGAATTTATAGACTTAAGGAGCACTGAAAACATAGGAGTCTTTGTTGAAACTAGCATAACATTGAAGGCCTCTTACTAACAAACTAAGATGTGCATAATTAGCTAGGCATAATGGTTTAATTCTGCAGGAGAATAAAGTAACAAAGTGATCTGTGTAGTGAAATCTTCCTTTTTTCTTATAGGAGGGGAGCAGCCAATACCCTTATGGAATGAGCATGATATTTCAAGTGATGGAGAAAAGCCCAAAATTATGTTGTATTCACTAAATCTTATGTTTAAGGTACAAAACTGAAAAGGTTATTTTTGAAATATCATGTTGAAATTAGAAAAGAATGAGGTAATCTGTGATTTTTTTGAAGCCCAGAGAGTTAAAATGTTTTTTTTTTTCCTGGCATGAAATTATCTTTAACCATTTTTTTCATTATTTTGTTAAATAGAATCTAAAACATTATGTTTCAAAATGTTGAACTTGTTTCTTCTAGCAAAAATTAATTGTTCTAAGCTGTCAGTTTTCCAAAAAATATTTTATATAACCTGTTCTTATTCATTGTGCACAGGGTATTCAGGTTACTGCAACAACTCCATCTATGAGAGCTGTAAGATTCGAGACAGGTTTAATTGAACTAGAGCTGTCCAACAGAATTCAATGTAAAGCTCAGCCTGGCAGAGGTAGTTACTTAAAGCTTTTTGGAAAATGTCAAGTGGATCTGAATCTAGCTTTGGGCCAAATTGTGAAGCATCAGGTTGGTTCTCACATAAATGTGTGCTGTTTTTGATTGTTGGAAAACTATGTAAACTGATGCTTGAATCAGGAAATATATTTTTAATGTTGATAGAAATTGATAACAAAATAAAAAATTAAATTTTGACTTTTATATTTTTAATTTACTGTTGTCATGTAAATTTTATGAATATCCATTTAAATTTTGACTTTGATATTTTTAATTTTCTGTTGTCATGTTTACCTTTATTGTATTTTCTTTTCAGCTACCATTTAATGCAGCTGGTTGACATAGTGATTTCTACCTGACAAGATCTGGAGATTAGATTTTTCTCAGTGTTCCCACAATATACAGTGCATCCGGAAAGTATTCACAGCGCATCACTTTTTCCACATTTTGTTATGTTACAACCTTATTCCAAAATGGATTAAATTCATTTTTTTCCTCACAATTCTACACACAATACCCCATAATGACAACATGAAAAAAGTTTACTTTTAGTAAAAGGCACATGGCAGCCCACCTGGAGTTTGCCAAAAGGCACCTGAAGGACTCTCAGACCATGAGAAGGAAAATTCTCTGGTCTGATGAGACAAAGATTGAACTCTTTAGTGTGAATGCCAGGCGTCACGTTTAGAGGAAACCTGGCACCATCCCTACAGTGAAGCATGGTGGTGGCAGCATCATGCTGTGGGGATGTTTTTCAGCGGCAGGAACTGGGAGACTAGTCAGGATAAAGGGAAAGATGACTGCAGCAATGTACAGAGACATCCTGGATGAAAACCTGCTCCAGAGCGCTCTTGACCTCAGACTGGGGCGACGGTTCATCTTTCAGCAGGACAACGACCCTAAGCGTTGTGGCTTCAGGACAACTCTGTGAATGTCCTTGAGTGGCCCAGCCAGAGCCCAGACTTTAATCCGATTGAACATCTCTGGAAGGATCTTAAAGTGGCTGTGCACCGACGCTTCCCATCCAACCTGATGGAGCTTGAGAGGTGTTGCAAAGAGGAATGGGCGAAACTGGCCAAGGATAGGTGTGCCAAGCTTGTGGCATCATATTCAAAAAGACTTGAGGCTGTAATTGCTGCCAAAGGTGCATCGACAAAGTATTGAGCAAAGGCTGTGAACACTTATGTACATGTGATTTCTCAGTTTTTTTATTTTTAATAAATTTGCAAAAACCTCAAGTAAACTTTTTTCACGTTGTCATTATAGGGTGTTGTGTGCTGAATTCTGAGGAAAAAAAATGAGTTTAATCCATTTTGTAATAAGGCTGTAACATAACAAAATGTGGAAAAAGTGATGTGCTGTGAATACTTTCTGGATGCACTGTATTTCCTGCTTAAGGGAAATGAGTATGTAAGGTTGATTGGTGAGGTGAAGTGTATCAGTGTGAGTGTGCCCTGTAATGGACCTGTATTCAGTCCAAGGTTGGTTCTTGCCTTACACTGGGTGCTGCTCAAATAGGATCTAGTTCACAAATTGAACTAAAAATTAATTGTATCAAAGCAGTTTCTAGAACTGGTCAGAAGGAAATTGTAAATATAAATTATAAGTATGTATTTACTAATTTCTAAAGAAGTAATACTCTGAAGATGCAGCATTAGCAGAAATTATAGCTGAATGTCTTCATGGATATGTCTCTGTAAATTCTTTACACAAAGATTATTACCAGTAAAATTGGTTTGGCACAGCAATCTTAATCTTTCCACATATTTAATTAGGATTCATGTTTGGGCTTTGAATGGCCACATGCACTTTGTTTTTTCTGTGACTGAAATGGCTTTTGTTGTTGTGTGGTGGTAGTCATGTTTATAATGAATCTTTACCCCAGTTTAAGATCATGTGCCAACTAATGCAGTGGCTACTGAAATGTTTTGATCTTATTTGACTCTATTAATTATGCTTTCTATTTTGACAAATGATCCATTCCCTATATTTGAAAAACATTCACAAAATTCTGTGGTGTTTCCACCATACTTCACTGTGTGGGTGGTACCACAGAGGTAATGAGCATTAATTAGTTCATACCATGTATACAGTGGACCTTCACATGTGTCATTCACAAATATTTGAAAATTTTTTAAGCTGTTTGTTTTTTTTTTCTTCTACTAAAACACTAATTATTCATTTAAATATGTTGCAGTTTATTTTAGGGAATATTACAGTCAGTTATTTAACTGTTACCTTATTTATATTTTATATTACATTATTTTAACAAGAAAAATATGAAAAACAAAGCTGAAGTTAACCTCTGGCATCCTTTCATGCAATATTCAACACTCTTAGCAAACTTTTATAACATGGATGTTAAAGCCTACAAATTGGACAAAAGAAGTGATGGCATTTGAGCAGAAATGTGAAAGCTATACAGTATATAAGTAAAAGTAAAAATACAGTAGACATTGAAAATGTAGGAGTAGGCCATGTTTTTTCATCATGTTGGAGGTGGAGGACAGGTGACCCAACACTGGAAAGGAGGCCAGTGTTCTTTCACACATCTGCAAGGATGCAGCATAGTGTTGTCCTTTTGTAAGAATTTGCAGATGAGAGGTTGTCTTGGTCTTTAAAGGCAGTCAAAAGCTCAGGAATGCTGAGAGGCCAGTTGCTACCTGAGGATGTTTTAGCTTCCTTCTAATAAAAGTAGACAAGCACCTAACTGCAGAAGTGATTCTGGAAATTGATCTGAAGTAACCACTGTGGGGGAAGAGGTGGGATGAATTTTGAATAATCACGTTTAAATGTTCCACAATGTGTAGTTTGTTGCATTTCGAGTCCTGAAATGAATTTGAGGCAAAGGCTCAATTGGTGAGAGGAAGATGCCCAGGTCAAAGGAGGAGCTGGCCAGTGAAAGAAAGAGCGCATGTTGAGTGTACTTTTAACTAGGCCTATTTGATATTCTGGGAGTGGAGAGCTGGCACACAGCCCTTCTCATATCACATTATGTAATCCAGCATGTATTGTTTACTCTTAGTACTTTATTTTAGTGATAATCACAGTGTTTTTATATCTCTTTAATACTTGGTTACACATTTTGAAAACTTCTGTTGGTGTAGACAAAGACATTTTCTCCTTATGGTTCTTTTTCAAATGTTAGGTCTATGAGGAAGCTGGGTCAGACTTCCATCAGGTTGCCTACTTCAAAACAGTAATCGGCCTCAGAAATGCACTTCAGGAAGAAATAAGTGGCTCATCTGATAAGGAAGCTGTGCTTATCACTCTAAACAGACCAATTGTCTATGCACAGCCTGTGGCTTTTGACAGAGGTAAGTACAAGTGAAACTGAAAGGGAAAAATACAAGTTCAAATAAGAGAAGAAAATCATTTATAAATCCCAAATATAGTTTCTAAAATAGAAGACTTGCAATGTAATTATATATAATTAATATGTTTAAAGATTTTAAACTTGAACACATTTATATTTTGCTTATATCATTAGTTTTTATCTGATAGCTTAACTTTTTTTGGCGCTGCTGTCTGCCTCCTTGATACATATGAAAATAATTTTTTTTTATTATAAGTCTGGATTTACTTTACCAGACCTAGCATAGCCACCATATTTTGATTGTTATTTTTTCTTTTGTCAGTATATGATATGGATATATATTTTTTATATTTATATAGCTATAGTTTTTTAGTGTTTCAGAATCTCTCCAATGTATTTTACATTTGTAAATAATAATTTAACAAATTTGTTGGATGAGTATTTGGCTCCATTTTGTTTTGTTTTTCAAATGTGCATGCTATTCTGCTGGTCTTTAAAAAACATTTGTTTCTTTAGTTAACTGAAGTGCCTACCTACTATTATTAAACTTTATAGAGTATACAAATACAAGTTGAAAAATAAAGCACAACACTCGTATAATTAGGGCTGTTGAGTCGGTAGATAAATCCTTCGACTCTGACTCCTTAGTTTCCAGTACTTCTGACCCCGACTCCGACTCCTCTGTATTTCATATGCTAATGTATTTTCCATGTTGATTGAAGGAAGGCAACATACACATCATTTAACCGCAGAACTACTGGCTAGGAAGCGGACTCTCTACCTTATTGGCCAGTTTAAACAAAAGACAAGAACCCCTGAACACACATCAGGCCATAGCACACACCTCTACCTACACCATTACACTTGTTTACACTCAAATTAACTTGTTAAACACATTATATCTAAAATAAAATTAAAACACTTTTTGTAATGTACCATAATCCTTGATTACACTATGTGAATGTCAGGTTGTATAATAGCTCAGCTGAACTTCACACTAGCAGTAACACAACTATGCACTGGGCTTTATTCTTACATCAGAGAAGTACTTAATTATGACTATTGTTTAAGAAATGGAACATTTGAACTTGCTGTATTTTTTTTCATTACAATTTAAATATATTAGGAGTCGGAGTTGGTACATTTTTGCCAACTCCAAGTCCAGGTACCCAAAATTGTCTCCAACTCCTCGACTCCGACTCGATAGCCCTGCATGTAATAAAATAGTATTGATATCTATTTTATTTTAACAGTGTCTGTTTTACATTAAATATTTGTGTGATAGTTTTCACATTCATGGGTATACTTTCCTGAAAGAAGAGTCAATCAAGTTTTAAGGCACAGAGTATGATACATATTGGTTTAGTATAGCCACTTAGCTTATTTGATTAAATCAGCTTTACATTTTTCTTTATTATTATTGCCAACAGTGATTTGCCTAATAATAATTTATTATGTTTTATTTTAAGCTGTGCTCTTTTGGCTAAACTACAAAGCTGCATATGACAATTGGAATGAACAGAGAATGGCTTTAAATAAGGACATTCACATGGCTACCAAGGAGGTGGTGGATAAATTACCAGGAATCCAGCAAACATCTGCTCAGGCTTTCAGTACACTTTTTCTCCAACTCACTGTAGATGACTTAGGAATCTGCTTGCCCATCACAAGCACCCCTCAGGTATGAACTGCTTGTTCAAATCCATTTTTAATATAGATAAAGTCTGTATAATGGGAGGAGACTCTTTTGGGTTTTTTTCTAGGCTACCTATCCTACCATGTTGGATTTCCATTTGGAAATAAATGCATTAATATTTGTTGTGTTCATATTAACAACACTTTTATAATACTAGGGTCATAACCGAGGAGAAACAAATATGCTAGAAAAGTATCTGAAAGAAACATCAACAAAAAAAACAGAATTCCACAAAGACTGCAAAGCAGATGAAAAGGAAGATCTTGCAGGAATAGAAAATTAACAGGATAAGAGAGCAGGCACATTTGAAGCTTTACTTGGATAACAGATTCTATATAATTGATGTATTATCTGATGTTGTTGTGATCAGTCTTTATCTATACATATTAATAAAAGGCAAAGCCCTCACTGACTGACTGACTGACTCATCACTAATTCTCGAACTTCCCGTGTAGGTGGAAGGCTGAAATTTGGCAGGCTCATTCCTTACAGCTTACTTACAAAAGTTAGGCAGGTTTCATTTCGAAATTCTACGCGTAATAGTCATAACTGGAACATATTTTTTGTCCATATACTCTAATGGAGGAGGCGGAGTCACGTATCGCCTCATCACGCCTCCTACGTAATCACTTGAACTAAAAACAAGGAAGAGATTTACAGCACGAGTCAAACGCGGGAACGAAGGTAAATGACGTTAATTTTTGACTGTCTTTTAATACTGTGTAAGCATACATATTAACACATGTGCGATTAAACGTGTGCATTTACAGGGTGATTTCTCAGGCTTAAAAGCTTGCCTTTTATCAAACGCGGGAACAAAGGTAACTGACGTTGTTCACTGTCTTTTAATACTGTGTAACCATACATATTAACACGTGCAATTAAACGTGTGCATTTACGGGGTGATTTCTCAGGCTTAAAAGCTCGCCTTTTACTAAAAAGGTAAATGCAAAACTATTTTCAATCATTCTATGATCTGCTTCTCACAACTGAAGGCACCGTGGCTGATGGTAAATGACGTTAATTTTTGAGTGTCTTTTAATACTGTGTAAGCATACATATTAACACGTGCAATTAAACGTGTGCATTTACGGGGTGATTTCTCAGGCTTAAAAGCTTGCCTTTTATCAAACGCGGGAACAAAGGTAAATCACGTTCTTCACTGTCTTTTAATACTGTGTAACCATACATATTAGCACGTGCAATTAAACGTGTGCATTTACGGGGTGATTTCTCAGGCTTAAAAGCTCGCCTTTTACTAAAAAGGTAAATGCAAAACTATTTTCAATCATTCTATGATCTGCTTCTCACAACTGAAGGCACCGTGGCTGATGTTACGTCACTTGCTCTCCAACCATAAGCTTTACCTGGCAGGTAACCGGACACTCACTTCACTCCCTTACGGGAATCGAACCTCTGAGGTTTTCTTTTGTTCTTAATTAAAATTTAAAAGCAATACTTCACCGCTGCTAAGCCCCTCTAGCGCTGACGTCCGAGGTTCGATTACCGTAAGCAAGTGCAGCGAGTGTGTAATTACATTCACGGCATTCGTAGTCTGATTCACAATCTGATTGTATGGGTGGTTACCTACCAGGTAACGCTTATACTTGGCCACCAAGTCAGGTCGAAGTGATCACTCGAGTAAAGGCAGCTTCACAAAAAAACAGATCCTTAACAAACTGTTATTAGTATATTTTCCCTCAATTTAAAAACGTTTTATTTTCTTCTTAATAAAAATTTAAAAGCGGTACTTCGCCGGTGCGAAGCACGTGGATTTGACCGACTGACACATACAGACATATTCATGAGTGCAGGTACTTCGGAAAGAAAGCACCGTGTAAACCTAAAGTTTAAATTAAGTTCATAGACCTACAAAAGGTTGCCATTCATTTGAGGCAAGATTGCTTTTCTTCGGTACAACTATACGTTGCATTCTCAAGAGTGTGCTTGCACGGCTTCGGATATATATATATATATATATATATATATATATATATATATATATATATATATATATATATATATATATATATGTATGTCTATATATAAATATATATATATATGTATGTCTATATATAAATATATATATATATGTATGTCTATATATAAATATGTAAGCTTATAAGTACTGCCTTACTTCTCTTTAAGAAAGGAAGATGTAATGATATTTGATTTAAACGATTCCATGTCTTCCTGGGTTTGCGTAGCTTATTGTCAATATCTTTACACCTGTTTTTAAGACTTATTTACTGAAACGGGCTTTCACGAAAAAAGTTATGGCTTTGCTACAGGATACACCCTCCACAAGTTAAGCAAGTAAAAATAAAATATATATTTCTGTTTTATTTAAACCTTTTAAGTTCGTATGCATAGCTCCATTTGGCTGTTTAATTTTTTTTTTTCTTTCTTAAGTAATATTTAATCTCCTTAAAGAAAAAGAACATATCCATTTTACTTTTTTTGTATCTCTTTAGTAATATTTTAGTGTAAAATGATAACCAGTATTTAAACCTTTTATTTTACTTTATACATTTATTTTACACAATGTTCAAAAATTAGTAAGAAAGCTACATATTTTGGCAGCTGCTGCTTTCATTTTCAATGAAATGAAAAAAGCTCTCCAAGAGAAAACGTCAATGAAGAAGAAACAGTTTGCACTATCTAAAAATCAGAAACCCTCATTTATAAAAGTTTGCTGCAGATGACTTAACTGAAAATAAATGAATAGTTCCTATGTGTATAATACATATTTATCTATTTTACTTATGCCTTTATTCCACCAACTTACAACATCTGAGGTACAATTTGTTACATTACTTTTGTTTTTTGCAGCACAGGCAGGTGAAGTGACTTCCTCAGGGTCACACAGTGGTGTCAGTACCAGGATTTGAACTGACAAGCTCCGGGTTTACTGAAATATTACTGAACAAAGAAAAAAAACGAAAACGGGCAAATACGGCTATGCATACAGATGTCCATCCGTCCATTATCCAACCTGCTATATCCTAAATACAGGAGCCAATAAGTACATATATATATATATATATATATATATATATATATATATATATATATATATATTATATATATATGTGAATGTATGTATGTCTATATGTATGTATATTTATATATATATATATATGTAGATATGTAAATTTGTATATGTATATATATGTTTATGTGGATGTGTATATGTGTATATACACGTATGTATATGTGGATGTGTATATGTAGATATGTATATATATATGTATATGTATATATATGTTTGTGTGTGTGTGTGTATATTATATATATAAAAGACAGCAACACTCATAACAATGACAACACAATTACATTGACAATCATGTTACGTTATTTTTAAAATGTTTCCTTTTTTTTTTTTCATAACCTCTTTAACACACTAGTTCTCCGCTGCGAAGCGCGGGTATTTTGCTAGTTTCATATAAAATAGAACATTAAATTAGAGTACTTTTTACAAATTAGAGAACATCATTTAATCCTTCAAGCTGTTAATTGCATTATGGTGATAGCTTTATACTAGACAGCGGTGTAAGAATAGGAATGGAAAACGGTGAGAAAGGAATTCAGAAATCAAGAAGAAATAAATACTTCTTGAAAGACGCAGTGTGCGTGTAGAATTTCCGGCCAAGCAGGATTACATGTGAAAAATAATTCAGGCTTTCCGCATTTACGTACTATGGCCATGGCATCCTGATAGTTTTGTTGCATGTATCTTGGACTTCCTGGAAATGTGGATGGTAATATGATCATTTTGCCTACACATTCGTTGTTATTTTCAGCGTTTGCTTGCAGTGCGTCTGATAGCTCTTTGTATTGTTCCACGTGCAGATGTTGTTGATGTAATCTGAGAGAGTTGAAGACGCGCACCCTCTGTTTTAACATACGCATCTATGACGTACTGTTGGAATAGTTTGCCGATGGAGTGCAAAATACTAAATGTATTCCTCATTGCTAATCTGTATGCGTAAAATTGGCATTGAGTAAGCTTCTTTTATCGGGAGCATGTTGTCAATCTTTGTGCCAGCCAATGTCTCCATAAGGGAATAAAAGTGGGTAATAAAAGTGGGTAAACCATAGGATCACAATTCATATTGAACGTGGAAATCTGTTTACAGGAGTTGCCTATAGGATAGATGCAAATGTCCCTTTCGGCAGGCGTTTCGCCATCTTCTCCAACGAAAATCGCTGCAATGTCAGGGTCGTAAATCCTGCCTAAGGGTTTTCCTTGAAAACCATTCGTACAGATGTTGTTGGATTGGACTGAGCGATTTCATGCATGTGTCTGTATGATTTAGCGAAGGGTTTGATGGTTCTGAGCATGGAATCTAGCTGGAGAAGTACGTTTTCGCTGCATGCAGACTTTGCTTTATTTTGTAAGCGGACTTCAGTGGCTTGCGCTGTGTCAAAAACATACAACTGTCCATATCCTGGAGAGGTAGAAGTGTTAGCGTATAGTGGAGAGATTTGGTGATAAATTTGCCTGTGTATTTTAAAACAGTGTGGTCCGTGGCCAGGAGGCCGAGTTATCTGTGCACCCATGGAAGCAAACGCTAGAGAAGAGTTGTATTCTCAAATGTGTTCACGATAATTTTTAGCTTCTGATGTTTGCTGTGTAAGAAGCTGTTGTAAAGACATAGGTGGCTCCTGCAAAGGTGGTAAAGCAACTTTACCGTTGTGGCAGCACCTCGAGTACTTGTTGGATGTATTATGCTCAGCAGGCCAGTATAGTGCATGACATGGAGGAGGACGAATAGGAATCGAGAAATGCCGTATCGGCTGCGTGTGGGCAGGACCGGTTTTGAAGTGGAAGCAGAACGAACCAGAAGAGAAGTATATATAAGAGATAGTTAACTAGGGATTCGCCCCCTGCTTGCTTCGCTTGCCAATCCCCCCGGCCTGTGCTATGCACCAGCCTCTTTGCATCTCTGCCAGTTGCGTTGTGAAGAGGGGGGCTGAACGCACCTCAAGGAGACGCGGTCACTCCTCCGAAACCCCCTCCTCAACAGTGATACCTCCTCTGTGCTCAATCAGCTGCTGGCTTGCTGCCGTGCCGCGTGATCTGCATCTCGCACAGCGCTTCAAACATTTAAAAGCCCGTACAGCAGCTGTCCTACTCTTTGTCTTTTATTTACGGCCCCAGGCGTGGTTAAAACTTTTGGCACAAAGTGTCATCTCGCGGGATGCAAGTTCTTGATATTTTTTTGTTTATAATTTAAAAACTAAATAAGAATCTGAAAATCTAACAACATCACATTAAAGTTCGATAAACTTTGAAAAGAATGATACCAAACATATATATGTAGGTTTTAAAATAAGCCAGATTTAATGCGTGATAATAAATGTGACATAAAAACGTCACATAATTTCATTGCACTTTTAGGTTTAGGATTTTATATACATATAGAGTAGATGTTAATGTCTTTTAAGCAATGCAGTGGTTGATGAATGGTGTTGCCTTACACTTCTAGTAAAATGGATTCATAACTGACTAGAGTTACTGTCTAAACTTTATTGAGGATTTTCTCTGGGTATTTCCCTCAGTATTGCCTTATTCTTTCTTAAATTTTGTGCATTTACTTCTCTATACAAGCCCAGGATGGTTGTGTGTGCGTCTGTGTTGAAGTAACCCTTACAATAGACTGGCACTGATCCTTTCTGGTGTCTGATACTGCAGAGATAAACTGTATCATCTTGCAGTATTGTAGGAGACAAAGCAGGTTTAGAAAATTGAAAGATGTATAGTAACATTTGGTAACAGTAGTGTGGCATTGATGGATCCTACCCGGTTGGCACAAATGTCATCCATTCAGTCCCTGACTCTGTCTAATTTAGGCTTTCACTGGTCAAGGTATAAGTTGATTGGAAGATCGCATACCACAAAGTGACAAGTATAATTAATTCCTTGGCGGTGCTGCAGCTATTGTACATCTGTGTTATGCACATAATTCAGTTAACACTATCAACTTTTTGAAAGTTCAGATTAATTATGATATGCTTCTTTGTACCTTTTCAAATAGTTTTTATCTATTTTTCTTTGTATTGTAGGCCCACACAGTTATTTATAATCTGTTTTTCATGCAAGTAGCTATCATTATTTATGGTTATACTGTACTTTTTGTCTTTTTTCACACCCAGCCTAATCACACCATCGACTTTGACACAGGCTCAGCATTGGTTCTCACCATTGAGAGCACTCTGATTACTGCTTGTTCTTCTGAATCTCTTGTTAGCAAAGGTCACTTTAAGAACTTCTGCATACGATTTGCAGAAGGCTTTGAGACAACATGGGATGACTGGAAGCCAGAAGTGAGAGGCGACATTGTGATGAATGCTTGTGAGTCTTTCAGTCTATTAGTTAAATTTTTTGCTCAAACAGAAAAGAAGATATTTCAATTATTTCATACAATATAATATAATATTAATTTTCATTTTGTTTTCATTGGCTTCCATCAGGTGTTGTACCAGATGGCACTTATGAAGTTTGTTCTAGAACTACAGGGCAGGCTTCAGCTGGTAAGTACATTTTATCAATTTTAAAAGTGAAACCATCAGATTTTGAATTACTGTGTATGTACAGTAACTTAAATTTAATTGAGAACCTACTATAACAGAGTGCCTTTAATAGGCCACTTCACTCCAAAATCAAGATTCTGTAATAGGGTCAAATATACAAAATAGTGGTGTGTGTTCAGCCTAATTTCCACCTTGACTGTAGAGAGCACTAGCGGGAAGTGATAACTCGCTCAGTATCCTGTCATAGTATAAGCTTTTGTACACAAATTCCTAAATTTATTAGGCAGCAGTGACCCTGTGTGGCCTTAATTCATCTGGAAACCTTTCTTGCTGTCAATTTAAGAGGCCAGTTCCACATAACATTTCATAATAAGGTAGTCTTCCTGCATAAAAAGCTGAGCCCAAGCCTAAAGTGTAAATACTCGGTGAGTAAAGCTGATGTCCTTCAAAGTGCTCTGTGGCAACATTCCAACGTTAACAGTGCTTTTTTTTTTTTTTTTTTTTTTTTGCCCACATTAGCTTTAGGGAGTCCTTGCGAGTTGCTCATTTGATTTCTTATCCGACTCACTTCTGCTGAGTCAGTCACATAAGATGTTGCTATTCATATTTCCAACCAGTCAGAATAAACATATTTGCTGCTTGATTAAGAAAGATCAAGCTTTACTTAATTAGTAAAATGCTTGTGCAATTGTAGGAAGCCATAATTTAACATGTCAGTAAAAATTCCTCATACTTTTAGTTGTTAAACATTACTTAATATTGTAGTTGTAAAAGTAAACATCAGCAGATGTACCAGAAAACTGTGAATACAATTTAAAATATATTACTTGCAAAACTGTATGTCTATAAATAATCTAAAGAAATAACTTTACAATGGTTTATCTTCTATAGTAGTGTTATGCATTTTTGTGTTTCTTATATCAACAGTAAACAATCAGTATTATTGTAACCACCTGTTATTTATAAGCATACATTAATAAATAATATGTAAAGGAATGCTTAGTAGCTCTATGTCAAAAACTTCTTTAGTCATATTGCCTTTTTATCTAATTGTAGCTTATAAGATGTACAGTAGTTTGTTTCAAATGTTAAACCATGCTTTATATAACCCCTGTTTCCTGAAATGTTTATATACACATATCTAATCTCTGTAAGACTGTAAATACTCTGAACAAGTACTGGTTAAATGAGCTGAAATTGCTAGCAATTTGATGGATTTTAAGAAGAAGAAAAGCACTGATTAAGATAATGATAATAATTCTATCTAAAAGATGGATTTGACATTAATGGATACATTAATGGTAGCAAAGTTGGGATGTAGTGGCCAAAAAAGAGCACTGTGCTAGACAAAAAATACTGGGGAAATAATAGAAAAGTTAAACATTAAAGTCAAAACTAATGACAGCAGACTTCGTGATTGGTCAGTTTAAGCTAAAGACAGAGATAATGATGATCAGCCAAGGTTTTGTTTAAAGAGACATGCATGCATGCATAAATACATACAGTACATAAATACATACAGTACATGTACGTACGTATGTATGTATGTGTTTTTTTTTTGTTTTTTTTTTAGCAGGACGGGTCAAAACGTTAATATTGATAATGTAGTTAGGATGTGTAAACATTTTATTTAGTTCATAAATATTGGCTGCTAACATTAATTGAGTAATGGAATTTTGGTAACATGTACAGTAACGTGCATAAAGCTCAGAAAGATAAGATTTGAAAAGGTTCTAATACTCTTGAAGCAACTGCATTTTGATAAATAACTGGGTACTGCAACAAATTAAAATATATTCACCCTGTTTTACTTCCTAGTTAAATCTGGAGAATGGTAGTTATCATGTTTTTCCATTTTATTTGAGAATGTGTTATAGTATATTCATAGTATACATGTTTATATTTATAATTAGCTTAGGAGGTAATGTGTTGCACCTTCTTTGTGAAACAGAAAGTAGCAGTGCAGGTACATGGACTTTAAATATCTTGTGGAAAATGTGTGGCATTGATGTCCATATGGATCCTAACATTGGAAAGAGGCTTAACGCTCTTGGTAATACACTGACATCCCTGACCGGAGAAGAAGATGTGGATGATATTGCTGATCTGAACTCTGTTAATATTGCTGATATCTCGGATGAAGATGAGCCTGTCAGTATGTCTCCTATAATCCAGACGGTGGGGACCTTTTTTGTTCTTTACATTTTACAGCATATATGTGTTTGGTAATTATAATGTGCCACGATAACAGTTTTAAGGATGGTTTGTTAAAATATCCAGGAAGAATGTAGTTAATTATGTTAAGTGCACTGGCAAAAAATAGTGTTTCTTTAAAATAATTTTAAGAATGCAATTTACTGAGTTTTAAACTTACTTTATAAACTACATCTTCTGTTTTCATTAAAAATTTTTGAATATCTGTTTTGTTCCAGATCCTTTTGTTGTATTTTCATTAAGGTGTAAATATTAATCACACATTGATTTTAAATTCCTGTTGGATAATATCATTTGTCATCCAATACTTTTCAAGAAATGGGGTTCAGGGGTTGTGTTTCTTTAGTAGTCAAGATGATTTTGAAGGTTTAGAAATCTGAAACAGTGCATCTTTTTATCACTTGATTATTACTTTTAAGATTAATAGCGTATAAAACATTTTATTGTACACCCAGTTAATTTACCTTCATTCTAACGTATTTGATAATCTGATTATAATGGAGTTTTATAATATTTTTTTCCAAGTGTCTTCAAAAGCATGACTTTTCCAAAAAATGGTCTTATTTTTTTATTTTACTTGAGAAAAGATTATGAAATAGAAACAAAAATATTTTCTAAGATCAGTTCTTTGCTGTTTAGAATTCTGTAGAAGCCACTGTCATTGGAGAACATTTAAGACTTTCATTTCGGAAGCGTCTTGTTAACCACCTTCTTGGGTTAAGCACTGAAAGTCAGAGACGCTCAGTCCCAGAAGACTTTCTCTGTCTTTCATCACCTTGCAAGAGTTCTCATTCTAGCAGATACAGTATCAAAGCATCTAGACCGCAGTCATGGGGATGTGTATGTACTGTAGTTTTGCATGCAAAGCAATGAGTTGAAACCTAAATCAAAAGGGCCAGGTCTTCTCTCTTCATTTGATTGTTTCTTCTATCATGCCACAAGCCATCAATCTCTCTAGATTCTGAAGTGAAACTAGAAAAGAAATTAACATGGTCAGTTGCTGTTTTTTTCATTAAGCATTTTCTGTTCTCCAGTCAGTTTCAGTGAAATATAAATTTATGATTGTATTTTGGATCATACTAGACTTTGAATTAAGTCAAAATGATTCCAAAATTAAAATGCTGTGACAGCTTTTCATTTGGAGAATAGCAAGTGCTGTTTTTGGATTTGGGACTTTTCTATGCTTTAAATGAATGATTCTGAATTTTTTGTATGGGGGACTTGAGAATTTTTTTGTTCAGACCTATTTCTTCTGCCTTTATTTGGGGTTGCAATTACTATATTTTTCACTTTTTACTTTCTATGAGAAATTCCTAAGTGGGCAAATTCACAAAATTGAGTTTTTTTTTCTTTTCTGAAGTATGTTGCTAAGATCATGCTCTTGCTCAGTGTTTTTACATTTATTCTATCAAAATATTTAGCGATAACTCAAGCAAATTACTTCTATTCGCTATGTTTACTCTGGACATTTAAATGCATTTTCTATGGTCTTTGTGGGTGAAGGTTTGCTTTCTATATAAGAATCCTTGTTTACTTCTGATTAAAATTTAACATCACCTGATCTAAAATTCAAGTTTTTGAGTATTGATTATAATAATGGTTTACACAGGAACCGGCTGATCATAGACGTCAAGTAGCAGGTGGAAACCAGATAAATGATGGCCGTGCAAGAAAATTTCCTAAGCGTCTAGTGGACATCCGAGAACTAAATGAACAGGCTAAAGTTATTGATGACCTGAAGTAAGTTCCCCCTACCCCAATAATCCTTGATGAATGTTGTTATATTTATTTATTAAAATTATTTATTTATCCTTCCTTTAGAATACCATGGCTGTCAGCTTAGTATACTGTATGTTGGGAATATTCCACAGTTTTAATTAGCATTCCAAATTTAGTGTATCGGATGTAGATTAGTCTCTTTGTGATATTGTACTCATTTACTTTATGGATTCTAAACCTGAAGTTAGGTATCTAGGTACCTTTTTTGTTTCTGCGATGCTGCTACTTAACCTCTTTATTCCAGAGTGTTATGGTTGCAAGGCTCTATAAAACTCTAAAACAGACTCAAGGCTCCAGTGAAGCCTGGAAACATCTTACAGGCTGCAAAAAACACAAGATAAGCCTGGTCCCTAAATACAAAAATCAGACTTTGTGGCCTGCATAGACCAGAAAGAGCCAAAACTTACTGTATGCAAAAGGAAGAGAGGAATGGTGAAAACTTATGGCCCAAAATTACAAAAACAAAGTTTCTTAATAATTTGAGAGTTTTTTTACAAGAATGTTCAAAACCAAAACATGAATAAAACAAAAAGACAACAACCAAAATCAATAAAATCCAGTAAATTGCAGTAAAAGTGCTGTGTTTTTTACGATCAATTTTTTAATGTAACTTGACAACATATTAATACTCCACAAATGAAAAATCAAGTGGATGTAGCAACTTACTCAAATGCAATGTTAACATTATACAATCTTAGATCTTTCTGTTTTCCCTAAAACAATAGTTGAACAAGAAGTATAAAGGCTTTTTCCTGGTATGGCATGTCAGTCTCACATTAGTATAACACATGAGATTAAGGAATAAAAAGGGCTTTCAATTATTAGTTTTTTATTTCTACTGTTAAACATTTTAACTGCAAATTCCTGTGATGAAATTATACAAAGCATAAAAATAGACAAATTGTGCCAATGAATGTCTAAGACTAGTATTGTGAACTATTACTGTACATCTGTAAAATGTAGCAAAGTATATAAATAAAGCAAACCGCTATACGGGTTTTTAGCTTTATGAAGCTAATCTGTTCTTGCAAAAACCTTTGTTGTGTGAACTTTTGTAACGTGAACATTTACTTATGATTGATTCAAATGGGTAAACATTTTAAGTGTACTCTGACCTCCAAAATGATACCCATTTTTGTTCAAATAACATGGAAATACATGGAAATTGTGTAATAATCACATTAGTCAATAAAACAAACCCATAATAGACATTTTCCTACATTAAATTCTTTTCAATAAACTGTTCACCTACACTTTATCTCTTCAAGCTTCATATTTGATATTTCTGAACTTTTCCATATATTTCAGTATCTTTTTCAAGATAAAGTGAAATTATTTGTGACAAGGTGAGTGAACCATACCACATGAACACAAGAGCACACCTTGCCGTAGCCCACAGAGTTAACTCCTTCCCCTTCAAAAGACATCTAATTTCAGCCACATCATCTGAAATGGCTAAGCCTGGGGCTGCACATCATTAACATATAGTCCCACCCCAAACATCTCACTGCAGCCTAGCTCCTTTCTGTAAGCTGTAGCGTGATGTATTTGGTTTTGTTTTTATTTTATTTTATTGATTTTATTGAAATCACACAACATTCCATACGAATAAATCGATTTTTACAAAAATAAGATCGAAAACAAATCAACCCCCACCCCTGAGAAAGATAGCTAAGCCAGCAGAGTAAAACTTAAAGCTAGTAAAAAATAAGTAAATAGATGAATTTAATAAGTTAATAAAATAAATGGAGAAGAAAAAAAAAAGAAAAAGTGGAGAGAATCTGCTTTCTCTGTGCTTTAAAAGCTTATTCTAGCATGATGTATTTGGAATGACTGCAAAGGTGATCAGGTATTGGCTCTAGTGGAACGGGTGTGAAAATGGTCTCAGACTTGGTCTTCATTAATGTGAAAATTTAGCTCCAGTGTGCTTTGCTAGATGATAAAGACTGCTAAAATTTTTGTTTCATCTCTTATATATATATTTTTGTTCTGGTTCGTCCTGCTTCCACTTCAAAACCGGTCCCGCCAACATGGCATTTCTCGATTCCTATTCTTCCTCTTCCATGTCATGCACTATACTGGCCTGCTGAGCGTAATACATCCAACAAGTGCTTGAGGTGCTGCCACAACGGTAAAGTAGCTTTGCCACCTTTGCGGGAGCCACCTGTGTCTTTACAACAGCATCTTACACAGCAAACATCAGAAGCTAAAAATTATCGTGAACACATTCGTGAATACAACTCTTCTCTAGTGTTTGCTTCCATGGGTGCACAGATAACTCAGCCTCCTGGCCACGGACCATACTGTTTTAAAATACACGGGCAAATTTATCACCAAATCTCTCCACAATACGCTAACAATTCTACCTCTCCAGGATATGGACAGTTGTATGTTTTTGACACAGCGCAAGCTACTTAAGTACGCTTACAAAATAAAGCAAACTCTGCATGCAGCGAAAATGTACTTCTCCAGCTAGATTCCATGCTCAGAACCATCAACCCCTTCGCTAAATCATATAAACACATGCATGAAATCGCTCAGTCCAATCCAACAGCATCTGTACAAATGGATTTACGACGATATGATGCCCCGACATGTCACACCGATGTTGCAGAGATTTTCGTCGGAGAAGATGGCGAAACGCCTGCCGAAAGGGACATTTGCATCTATCCCATAGGCAACTCCTGTAAACAGATTTCCACGCTCAATATGAATTGCGATCCTATGGTTTACCCACTTTTATTCCCTTACGGAAACATTGGTTGGCACAAACATGTTCCCAATAAAAGAACTGGCAAGCGAATAAGGCTTACTCAATGCCAATTTTACGCGTTCAGATTAGCAATGAGGAATACATTTAGTATTTTGCACTCCAGCGGCAAACTATTTCAACAGTACATCGTAGATGCGTATGTTAAAACAGAGGGCGCGCATCTCAACTATCTCAGATTACATCAACAAGATCTGCTCGTGGAACAATACAAAGGACTTTCAGATGCACTGCAAGCAAACGCTGAAAATAACAACGTACGTGTGGGCAAAATGATCATATTACCGTCCACATTTCCAGGAAGTCCAAGATACATGCAACAAAACTATCAGGATGCCATGGCCATAGTACGTAAATGCGGAAAGCCTGATTTATTTGTCACTTTTCACATGTAATCCTGCTTGACCGGAAATTCCACATGCACACTGCGTCTTTCAAGAAGTATTTATTTCTTCTTGATTTCTGAATTCCTTTCTCACCGTTTTCCATTCCTATTCTTACACCACTGTATGGTACGGCGGGCGTCGGCTAGTATACTAGCATTTTTCAAAAGAGGTTGTTTGTAAAGCAGGGGATGTCAATACAAGTATTGTTGCATTAATGACTGCAGTCATTTAGGCTGATTTAGTGCTGTTAAAAGCTTTACAAAAATTGGTGGCTTGAATATAAAAATTAATACAATTTTAATTCATTAATTTAATACAATGTTTTTTGTATATCTGTTTGATTTGTATAGTAAGACAAATGTTTTAAACCTCAAAAGCATGTCATAAAGTAATTTTATTTAATAACCTTGGAACCTTGGTTGCACATCTCACTTAAAGGTACAGCTCACACATTAAGTAAGACAAAAAAGTCAAAACACTCATTTTCTTACATCATAGGAAACTTGGAGCTAGTGAAGGAACTATAAATCAGGAAATCCAGCGTTATCAGCAGCTGGAGTCTGTTGCAGTGAATGACATACGGAGGGATGTTCGAAAAAAACTCAGGAGATCCAGCATGAGGGTAAGCATTTTCCATCTCTCTTATATTTACTTCAAGAGAATTGCTGTTTTTTAAAAATGTGTCTAATCCTCTCAGTCATTCACAGAAAACCTTAGTTCATGCCAGACTCTGTCATTATGCAGTCTTCTAGCACACAAAATTTGCTCTATTCTATTCTACTACCAGAATGAAAAAAAGCATTGTGAAATCACAGTCTATCACAAAAGCATCCAAGTCAAAGACTCCCTTCACTTTTATTCTAATTTCTAGTACCCGTTTAGTAGTATTGAAAGGTTGGTGGAGGAGGTTCAGGAAGAAAAAGTTGTCATTATGGTGCAGTTTATTTTGTTACTGTCCAACTTCTTTATCTCACTATAGAAATGAACAACACTGCATTAAAGTACTGTGAGCACTGCTTGATTTTTTTTTTTCATTTTTAGTAAATTCCATTATTATTCAGGCAGTGTATTTTAAAATATCACAGCACTGTTGTTTGTAAAATAGTTTCAATTGTTTTTATTTTTATGATGTTACTGCTTTTAATGGTTAAACTCTATTTAAAGACAGTCACCATTTACTGTATTTTCCACAAATATTTCCTGTGGGTTGTAATTTTTTTTGCAGTAAATAGGAGGGACACATAAACTATAAAAACATGTGGCATGTCTTAAGTTTTGCAAATGCAGTCCTGATTCTCAATATCTGGTTCTCTCAGATATTGTACTATATACGAGACTCTGTTTTAGCAGGTACAGTTCCACAATCCATTTTCTGCATTTCGGAATCAGTTGTTCAGGGAGAAAGGTCTACCATTAGCATTCTCTGAAATCATTATTAGCAGGCACTAAAATGATGATCCTTTCCATGGTGGTGGGGAAAAAAAACACACAAAAGAACAGCATTAGAGCAAAGAAGTCAAGACGAACAGCCTCCGTTGGAATGGGCAACTGGCCAATTAACTTTCATCCACACTGGCAAGTAAACAGAATAAGAGTACAGTAATCCCTCGCTATATCGCGCTTCGCCTTTCGCGGCTTCACTCCATCGCGGATTTTATATGTAAGCATATTTAATTATATATCGCAGATTTTTCGCTGCTTCGCGGGTTTCTGCGGACAATGGGTCTTTTAATTTCTGGTACATGCTTCCTCAGTTGGTTTGCCCAGTTGATTTCATACAAGGGACGCTATTGGCAGATGGCTGAGAAGCTACCCAGCTTACTTTTCTCTTTCTCTTGCGCTGACTTTCTGTGATCCTGACGTAGGGGGATTGAGCAGGGGGGCTGTTCGCACACCTAGACGATACGGACGCTCGTCTAAAAATGCTGAAAGGTTATCTTCACGTTGCTATCTTTTGTGCAGCTGCACGGTGCTTCGCATACTTAAAAGCTCGAAGGGCACGTATTGATTTTTGCTTGAAAAACAAACTCTGTCTCTCTCTCTCTTTGTCTGCTCCTGACGGAGGGGGTGTGAGCTGCCGCCTTCAACAGCTTTGTGCCGCAGTGCTTCGCATACTTAAGCCAAACAGCCCTATTGATTTGTTTGCTAGAGATTGTTTTCTCTATCTATGTGACATTCTGTGCTCCTGACACGCACTCCTTTGAAAAGGAAGATATGTTTGCATTCTTTTAATTGTGAGACAGAACTGTCATCTCTGTCTTGTCATGGAGCACAGTTTAAACTTTTGAAAAAGAGACAAATGTTTGTTTGCAGTGTTTGAATAACGTTCCTGTCTCTCTACAACCTCCTGTGTTTCTGCGCAAATCTGTGACCCAAGCATGACAATATAAAAATAACCATATAAACATATGGTTTCTACTTCGCGGATTTTCTTATTTCGCGGGTGGCTCTGGAACGCAACCCCCGCGATGGAGGAGGGATTACTGTATATAATTATCATATGAATGTATCAAAGAAGGGTATATCGCAGTAGTGACAAACAAAATAACAGAAAGGGATAAAGCAGTTCATTTTGTGTAGCCCAGGTTATTATGGTATATAGTGTAGTAGTTTTAGAGGTATCTCAATAAATTGAGGCAGGTGATAAATGTAAAAGAAACATAGAAAATGATAGAAAATTTTGGATAGTGTAAGTTCACATATAAAGCCATTTCATATTTTTGATTTTTAAATTGAAAAAATAATGCTCCGTTTTCCTAACGTATGCTCTACGTGCATTTTTTTAAATGCTTTTTTTAGCTTAATTTGTGATTTTTACCTTGAATTAATACATGTGGTATCTTTAAATTATTTAACCTTAATACTGTGTTTTAATAGGCAGCATCCTTGAAAGACAAGTGGGGATTAGGATACAAGCCTAGTTATAACAGATCAAAAAGTATATCAGCAACTGGAAGACCCCCTTTGAAAAGGATGGATCGAGCAAGGTAAAGCATTTTTTTTAATCATTTTTATTCATTAGGATATTTCCACTGGCACTTACATATGTCTGTTTTAAAGTACAATTCCAAAAGTCTGAAATAATGTTTGCACAAGTATCGGAAGCCACAAAAATCACAGACCTGCACTACATATTTATATTTTGAAAACAGGTGTTCAGATAAGCATGTTTTATACATTTCTATGTTTTTAAAATACATTCTTTATAATAGTAGCTGTCACTGTACATTTATTTTTTTTAAGTTTGTTGAATTTAATGTAATGATGCAGCATGCAGCTGAACTGTCATTTTTCCTTTTTGTTCAGTTAATGAACTGATTGAATATTTCTACGATGTGTGGTTTTTAGTGTAGTGTAGTGGCTAGTAACTCCAGTAGGAGGTACCACTGAGCCCCAAAGCCCAGACCCAATAATGCCCAACACAGTTATGAGTTCAAAAAATGAATTTTTAATCCTCCAATCAATTTGTACAATAAAGCACAACCAATTACCATACAAAATCAACTCTTTCCTCTCCTCCCACCTCCATTTGAATGTTGCCTGCTGCCTCCCAACTCTGACTCCTTGATGTAAAGCAACATGGTCCTTTTATACTGAACCCGGTACGGCTTCCAGTGACCCAGTATGACTTGTGGAGAACACTCCTGGTTTGTTTGGAAACCAGGGCAGTCCTCCCCCAAGAGGACTCCCTTGTGTCACCCAGAGACTCTGACAGGGTTCAACTTTCAGACTCTTCTTCCCATGAACTCCTGTGGATGTCCAAGCTGGGACGCATCTAGCAGACCGCTGCCACTCCATGCCAAAATTTTGCAAATACTTTCTATTACTCTCCCTTCAGTAATCCTAATAATCTGAAGCCATGGTTAGTAGCATTCAGATTATATGTGAATAGCTAAACAAAATATATAGCATTGCTATCCAGGTAATCATACTGCATATAGGCAAAATAAGTAATCACACTTACACTGTCTATTTAGTCCTTTTGGTCTTGACAGTTTCTAGTGATTTCATTTTGGAAATTGGTAAAAATATTCTCAGTACTTTAGACTCAATAATAGATACTAACTTATCTACATTATTAATACAAATCATGATATCACAGGTCAATGTGTTCTTATCTTTGATATTTTGATATTTAGGTTTTCAAATGGCAGTAATCCTTTGCTCAGTATAACTTTTATTGTTGGACATATCACTGGTGTAGTTTACAGCCTGATGGTCTAAATCAGGGGTCCTCAATTACTGTCCTGAAGGGCTACAGTGTCTTCAGGTTTTCATTCAAGACAGTTTAGTAGTGAAAAGCCAGGCCTAGAAAATAATGAAAATTGTTATTTAATTATATGGCTTGTTGTGCTTTCATTCTTCTAAGACAAATCTTTATCATATGTTTTGTGGTCAGGGATAGATTTACACCTCTTTTTCTCTTCTCTCTCATTTACATATTTCAAAACATTGTAATAACAGAGATGCTACATGATGTATATTCACAGGTTTAAATGGGAGTACGTTAGTTACAGAGCTGCTGGTTCCTTTGTCATTTGTCAAAAACCGAAATCTGAATGCCACTATTTTAAGCTAAAATAGGGGCAATTAAGGGTTTTGAACATGGGCAGGGTTTGACATCCAGGCTTGGAGATAAAAGATAGTGGCTTTTTTTTTTTTTTTTTTATATATAGAGTCGCAACTGTACTGCTGCATATATACATCACACCTCATGCCAAATATAGAAAAATTGTTTGAATAAATCATTAGATTAACACTTACATTAAGACATTTAAAACTTCACAGATACCATAAACAATATCAAAGAGATAGATATCACATTTTTGTTTTTTAAAGATATTGTTGCAGGGGTGAATGTGATGTATAAAAGAAAAATATACTGTAGACAAAATGAACTCTCTCAAGCTAAATCAGAAACAGTAAACTAATCTTATTGAAATTGTACAGAATGTTTCCGTTTGTTTAAAGGATAGGCAACATGCAAGAAAGAGAGTTGCTTAAAGCATAATGGATTAAAGTATTCATTGATCCATCCGTTTTTGATACCCACTTACCAGAGCAGGGTCATGAGGCAGTTGGAACCTATCCTGGCAAACAACGGATACAAGAATCCCTGACATCATATTGTAGAGTAAACACACACACACATGCGCACATTAGAGCCAATTTAGAATAATCAGTTCACCTTAACTGCATGTCTTTAAAGTGTAGGAGGAAACCGGGGCAAGTCCACGTGGACCCACATGCGAACTTCATGCAGGGAACACAGATTTCATAACCCCTGAACTCCAAGGCACAGGAGCGGATTTACCATCAGGGCATTCCAGGTGTGCGTGCAGGGACCCTTGATGACAATGGGCCTTTTCTTTTGGCAAAGAGATATACCACCTCGCCACCAAACTAACACCACCAGGTCCGCAACCTGAAAAAAAAACTGGGAACAACCAGTTGAAATGACTGGGTTCTGTGCACTGAATTTAATTGTTAAAAGTGAGATCAACTTTCTGTTAGGGAGCTTTATTCAATAAATCACTCAGGAGCCTTTGAGGATCTTAATGGCCTTGGAATTGCAGCAGCACTAATGATGCATCACCATGAAATATCAATTGATTATAATATTTCTTTGCATTTATATAGCACTTTTCTCACTACTCAAAACACTTAGCAATTGCAGGTTAAGGGCCTTGCTCAAGGGCCCAACAGAGCAGAGTCCCTTTTGGCATTTTACGGGATTCGAACCAACAGCCTTCCGATTGCCACTGTAGATTCCTAGCCTCAGAGCCACCACTCTGCCTATTATCAACATACTTCCATTGGTTGTGGCCTCAGAAAAAATTGAGGGAATAAAACTTTTATTTGAGAATTCATTTAGCAACATAATGCATCTGTTGGAGAGGAAAGGCCTCCCTGGCCACCCCTTTAACTAGACAGACAGACAGAATGAATGAAATATACACTATGTTTGTAGTCAAAAACCATTAATAAAATAAGTTTAGCTTGAGCAAAAAAGCTACCAGTAACCACAAGTCCGATGAAAAAGTATTGAAATAAATAGCTGGGTCAGAAATAAGTAAATATTAGAGTTCACAAAAATGAAATACATAGCTGTGCAAAGTTTTGGATGTTCACATTTTTAAAAAGACTTTAATCAGATCAGGTTTTGAGAGAGAGATCTAATGTCAAGTAAGGCTTAATTTGTCTTGGGCAAATGTCTGTACACAAGAAATACGCAAAACACCAAAATTGTTTAGTTGTTTTTGTGATATTTTTTGGTGTTTTTATTGCAAACATTATACATAGCCATGTGCCTTCTGATTTCTAGATTTGGAGAAAGTGAAGATCTTCCTGAAATTCGCATAGATGCTGCCTCCCCTGGACCTCGTGTTACATTTAACATTCAAGACACAGTAAGCATAATATTAAATTATCATTTTATTTTGTAGCATACATTTTCACCGTGTTTTCCAAAACTGACGGTAAAAACTCATGCAGAGACTAATAACTTAACTTTCAGTGTGAAAATGTTGACTTTTTTAAAAAGAAAATGATTTTATTTATAAGGACAGACCACAATTTTATAAAGCGTTGTAACCTCTAAGGTGGAAGTAGCTGTCCATGTGTTTACCATCTTTAAACATTTACACAGTTTCAGCTACAGTCTGGGTATTACATTATGAATTGGCTTAGTAAGGATATAATTTTGTATTTCAAAAGACCTGTATTGGATTGTTCATCTATTTATACTTTTACAAATTTCATTTAATTCATAAATATACAAAAACAGCCCACAAAATAGGCAAATTAACAATGAAGACGACTGAAATGTTTTATCAGTGAAAAGTGTCAGTATCTTGGACCCTCAGAGTTTAGAGTTCCTGGATAAAATTCCTGAAGAATGCCGTATTTGCCTGTCAGGGTCTCTTTGCAAGTTTCCAAATGCAGAAACAAAATTCCTTCTAGTTATGGTTATGATAAGCAAAGGAGTCTGAACTATGAAAATACTGAAATGAAAGAAAAAGGTTGTGGCACATTCACACTACTTTGACTTATTCAAAACATTATTTGTTTCCATCTTGAAGCTGAATACATCACTGGGCATTGCACATTCCTCTGAGAGCCCCACCGAAGTGTATTTCAAGGTATTTACAAGAGGGTGAAGGAAAACAAGTTATAAAATAAATCTTTAACTGAATGCTGCTAACACAATCTGAAAAGGTTCTCTCTCTTTTTCCTTAACATGCAAATTCATTTTTTCAACATATATATTTTCTAAAATATATCATTTTTGACAAGATAAAACTGTTTTTATTACTAGCAGTCTGTTTTTAGCATAAACAGTACTGTCACATCCCTTTCATATATCAAACTATCTCACATTATACGTTTTTTTTTCCCCCCACCCAGCAATTGTCAGTTGTTACCTTCATTTATGTAATCTTAGCAAGTCAGAGGCAAGTTGGCCATGCGTTCCCATGAAGCCGATCACCTAACATAACATACCCAGTAACTCACTAGTCTGCTACTCACTACGATAAAATCAAACCTTTAATTTAGATAGAAAAAGAAAACGGAGATAAACTAGGATGACATGCATTTATAGTTTAGATACCCTTTGTCATACATACAGTATGTTGTATTTTTTTGGTAATGAATTTGCATGAATTAACCAATAAACCACTAACTTAACTTCTTTCTCCTTCTGAGGATTTCGGTTTATATAACAACAGGGTTGTGGAAAATTTCAGGCCTGCTGTAAAATGTTTGTAATTACTGTATTTTAAATGAACAAGTATGATACATATAAATAAATCAGCATACCTGCTAATAATATATTTTCAGTCTGAAATTTGAATGCATCTAGGGCACTGAAAGCAAGTAGTTAAAATGTGGCCTAAAACTTAGTGTCATACAGGAAAAACCAAATGTACAGATTCCTTTTAAACAGCCAATCACAAGATGCGCCCCTGAGAAAATCACTGCTTCTGTTCCAGTGGTATAAATATTGAACACTCTGCTTTAAGACAACTTGGAGTAAGAATTATTTTTCATTTACTTTTGCTTGTAATTCATTTAGATTGTTAAAATATTTTATTGTATATGCATTCAGAAGGAAGCCGGGGTAATTCTTTAGACTACAACATAATTTATATTTATATTCTCAGAAATATTAATTCACACAAGTTTTACATTATGGTCGTTTAAATTAATTTTTTATTCTTACAAGTTTTGATAATAATGATTAAATACAATTCATAATTAAGCATCAAATTTCACATTTGCAGGGAACTCTTAAATTCTTATTCATGTACCTCCAAATTAGAAGCTGATTTATGCTTATAGTGTCAATGCTGTGATCCTTCTTGGTGTAGTTAAGCTTGTGTTGATGTCTTATCTGTTTTTGTCCTTTTTACTGCTTGTATGATGCATCGTTCATTCTTCACTTTTGAACACTTCTGTCTGCTCAAAGAAAAGTGCATGCATTCCCATGATTTTATACAAAAAAACTCACAAAAACATTAATTTTTCTGATGATATCACCCAAAATCTTTTTTATATATCATTTTACCCACATATTATAAACTACTGTTTGTGATTTCCTGACAAAGATTAAAATTATCGTCAAATACCAGAAACACCCAAAATTTTACACATTTAAATGTTTATGCTTTAATATAAAAAGATATTTTGCCAATTATGACAAATTTGGTAAATATCATAGCTGAGTTTTTTTTTTTTTTCTTTTTTTTTTTCAGTGTAGCTGTTCCATAACCATTATATAATAGTAAAAATATACAATCAACTTAATTTATGAACAGTATCTAAGGGCGATGTCTATTATCATAATATTGATTTTTGTGTAGAGTGACAAAGTGATGTTCAAAATAAACCCCAAGGTTTATTGTTGTGCATTGTTTGACATTGTTTACTTTTAGAGCCCAGTAATCCTTTATTTTTTTACTTAGATTTTTGGCAGATATCATCAGAACCTATCTATTTACCTATACATTTATTCAGTCTTGTTTCAAAGAGACTTAGAATGGCAAATAACTTTAAGCTCTGAATTTCTTTTATCTGGCACTCAGTTTCCCGAGGAGACAGAAATGGACGTTATGTCAGTCAATGCTGGCCTTCATCATTTTCCATCTGTTAGTGAAGGATCATGTTCAGTGTTCAGTTCTCCCAACACCCCAGTTGTCTTCTCACCAAGCATTCCCTTCCAGCCTGAAGACGGCAGGCGAGATGACAGCTTGTCTTCATCCAGTGATGAATCTGAAAAGGAAGAGGAGTTTGATCGAGAGAAACAGCCATCCTACTATTACAGGAAGATACCGTAAGCATCGTGTTTTTTTTCCTCTTAATTAATATGAATCTATGAGTGAGGTGAAACAGTCCATTCCACATTCAGATTTGTTTAAAATTATGTGTTTAGTATAGCTGTGTATAAAGTTTAAACAAAAAAAATAGCTGTAATGATCTTCACATGGAGCTGGAGATTTATTGGGGTGATAATGTAATTCTGAACAGTTTCAGAAAATAATGTTTCTTATATTATTTTTTAAAAAAACTGATCTTTTTATTTGTAATATACTGGTATCCCCAATAAGTTTGTTTGCTTTGGAGAGTTATGGGCGATGTTAGTCAAAGAAAGTGTTTGACTTTTGAGAAAACAAAACAAATATATTTAGTACATTTTTCTAATTGTGAAGCAAATATGATATATGATTTTGTGAAATTAACTACCATATTTACATCACACCTCTGGTTTAGAGTATTTTAATTGCAGAACGTCGCACTCCTTAGGATGCATTTTGATGTACTATACATTTTTCCCCTCCTCTAAGATATCAGTAATTATAGACTATTTAAGGGGATGTACTTATAAGTGTATAATTAAAATACAGGAGAATTTAAGGATAATATTGTTTAATAAAAAATATTGACAAATTCCTGTTTCTGTTTGTATAAGTTAATTACACATTGTGGTTAGTATTTCTGAATTCTTCATAATACAGAATGGCATAAGAAGTATTGAAACAGATTTTTAAAAATTAAAAACTGCATAGTATAGTATGGAATGTTATAATTATTCCAGTTTATACACTGGAACCTAAATTTAGAAAGTAAAAGTCAGAGAAGTGTTTGAAAAAAATAAATAAATAAATGAAGTTCAATTAGAAAAAAAAAAGTTTATTAAGGTGGTAACCTGTAGTTTTTCTGTAAGATGATTCCTTTATATTTTTTATTCTGGCATTAATTTATATTTATGTATTAAATGAGCAGTAAAATGTGGGCTTGGGTGGCATGGTGTCAAAGCATGTACATGCGTATAGTCACAGATAAATGCCTACTTGAGGTTGTTTCTCCCAAAAGCGGCAACACCATCTATTAGAGGCAATGGTATATTTTCTTTTTCCACAGACAGAAATAGCATATCTGTTTCCATGTACAGTGGAACCTCTAGATACGAGTTTAATTCGTTCAAGCACTGAGCTTGTATAGCGAATTTCTCGTATCTAGAACAAACTTCCCCATTGAAAATAATGGAAATCCAGTTAATCCGTTCCGCACCCCAAATATATTAACATAAAAATCAATTTTCCTAACAAATAACACTGATAAATTATATATACTGTAGTCTACCTTTAATAAATAACACTGGTAAATAATATAACTGATTATTAAAAGAATCAAAACAGGTGTCCAAAGTGCAGTAGAGCATTCAATAAATGTTTAAATAAATAATCCTTAAAACAGTTGTGAAGTGGAGGTTTAAAATACACAAGAATAACAATCCTTTAACACGAGGTTAAAACGTCAAAAGGATGCAGTCTTTAAAAAACAGATGACAATCCCCGGTGCTTCTTCTCTGTTAGCGTCTCACCTGCGGGCTCTGCAACAGGCGAGACACTCTTAATGCAGCTGACCTTCTCTACACCGTCCTGCTTCAGCTGTTTGGCTCACCTGTTCAGCTCACTGTTCAGCTACACGCGAGCCTGCTCTCCTGCCCGCCCTCCTGCGTGCCTGCCTGCGCGCGCGCGTGCGCTCTCTCTCTCTCTCTTTTCTTTTACTTCTTCTCCCCCTTAACCGGCTCGCGCTTCTCTATATATGCGGGGAGGACATGGCAGCTGCAGCCCATCAGCCACAGGAACAATCATGGATGTGGGCAGTTTCCCACCTGTGCACTTAAGTGAGAAACGCAGACACCGCAGATCGCGGCTCGCAACTGCTATCACGCCCCCTCGCTAAGCTGAGAGCTATACCCACAGCCTGGCTCGTTACGCGAGCCAATGCTCGCATTTAGATCAGAAATTTTCGCTCATACTTTCCTCGTATTTTGAATTTCTCGTATACAGAGGTGATCGTATCTCGAGGTTCCACTGTATTATTAATGGAATTACTGAAAAGTCAAATCTTCATTGTTTTTTTTTCAGATGCATCACCTTTATATTGTCTTTATCTAAAGATACTGTTTAAATGAAGATCAAATTTTGATATGTCCACATTTCAGGAGTTTACTTACTTTTCCAAATGACTACATTTATTTTTCTTGTAAAATGTACATCCATTTGTTACTAAGAGATACAGTATTAGCTCACCTTAGTAGTTCTACAAGAGAAAAGCATTGTCTTTTTAAAAAAAAAAAAAATGTATAGTAAAGTGAAAGCAGCCAGTCAGGCTGACTTTAATTACAGTACAATCAGTTAAGACAATAAATGAAGAGAACAATATTTCATAGGGTGGACGGATTACTTTCTTTATCATTCCTAGGCATAACTGAGATTTAACCGCTTCAATTGTGTTTCTTTTCATCATAGTCGGGAACAAAGCAAGACAATGACAAATTATGTCATTGCCCCCTCAAGTAGGCACTTTTTATAACTGTCTACTAGCCTCATGACATCAACTGAGAGACAGTTGTTCCCACTCCTCCTTGCAGCATTCTTTCAACTACGCAGTGTTTGAGGGGTGTCTTGTGTGCACCATCTGTTTCAAATCCCCCAGCTTCCCGATGGTATTGTTGACCTGGACATTCCAGAATCTTTCGTTTCTTCCTTTTTTGGGCCATTCCCTAGTAGATTTAATGGTATGTTTAGGGTCATTGTCATGTTGCATGATTCACTTATAGATGGGTCTGGTATAATGAAAAATTCATAGTGATTCCCTATGGTGGTGAGCTGCCCAGGTCCTGAGGCAGCAAAGCAACCCCAAACTAATAACATTTACAGAACCATGCTTCACAGTTATTATCTGGTTCTTCTGGTTAAATGCTGTCTTTAGTTTTATTTAAACATGACATCTAGTAATGTGGTCAAATAAAATATCTTTGCCTTAATCTGTCCAGAGCACATTGTTCCAGAAGTCATGGTCTCTATGTGTTCATGGCCATAATGTTTAGTCTTATCCAGATGTTCTTTCTGGCCAGAAATTGTTTTCTTCTGGTACACCGTCCATGCTAATCTAATTTATGCAGCCTCTTTGTAATGGTAGACTGATAAACTTTGACATCAACAGTGGCAAGGGGAACTTATAGATCACATGATGAAATTCTTGGGTTCTTAGAGACTTCTTTTAGAGTTTTGCTTTCTGGTCTTGGACTGAACTTCCTGGATTGCTGTTTGAAATCTACTCCACTTGTAGATAATCTTCCACACAGAGGAATGATTGATTTAAGTCCTTCAGACTCATAGGCATCTAGAACCGTCTTTCTAAAGGCCTCATGGTGCACTTTGATCTAGACATAAGAACAGCAAATAGCAAACCAAACTAAAAGTCGGAAGTTTAAATGAGACCGGTTCAGACAAGATCCTCTCTTAATTATGTTCTAATGATTTGGACTTTATAGTATGTGGTGCACCTCATTCTAGTTTTCAGATAGTGATAAATGTCGGAATGTATTTACTTTGCCATGAACGAAATCTGCATTTAATTTAAATTTTGCTTTCTAATATATTGTTTATCGTATACATGTAATAAATATATATGTAAATTATTTATAGGCAGACCTCACGTAAAAAATCTTCAGGTTTTGCTGCAGTAAGCCAGCTCTTCAGCGAACGATGGCCAGGTACTCCTGCTAACAGAAGTATTACAAATACAAGTACTACAGAGAGAAATATTGATTTTGAGTTGGACATTCGAGTTGAGATTGATAGTGGAAAATGTGTGCTGCATCCAAATACTCAACAGCAAGAACATGATGATATAGGCCTGAGAAGGTAAGGTGACAGAGTCATTGATTAGAAATGTCAATTTCAGGTTACCTGAAAAGATTTTTCCTTTTCCACACAGTTTTTGTTAATGTATTTTACAATATGCATTTATGCAAAAATACAGTATACCACTGAATTAAAAGTATCGTTTAAGACTGACTTATAAGATGAAGTATGACACTGAAAATGTTTAGTTTGGTAGTGATGGCTTTTTTTACATGTTAAATGACAAAAGCTTTAAGTTCTGTGGTACCAAATACAGTATGTATGACTTGTTGTCTTTCACATTGATTTGCATAAAAAAATAATATACAGCATATTAAAAAGTATTTGTTCCTTGACTGAATTTTTGCATATTTTCAATTAAATACTGATAGGTCAAAATATAATATTCCTTTAGATAATAAAAGGCACCTTGAGTGAACAGGCAACACTCAATTTTGATGTTTCTGTCATTCAATAAAAAAAAGAATATTATGCAGCACCTTTTCTTTCTTTATTTTGATTGCCTGGTTCTGGAGGTACATTGACTTATTCAATGCAGATTGGAAAACCTGCAGGGCCAAATGAACAAACAACCAAATTTTATAAAAAAAAAAATGTATCAATGTTTGAAGATACAAGGGATAATTAAACACTACCAGATACATTTTGTCAGTCCTCTGTATCTATTTCCATAATTATGAAATTGTCAAATCACTGTTTTGCACCAATCGTTTCCTCCTCTTGCCCCGCCAGTCATGGCTGCTCTCTCATATACAGTATGTACAAATAACAGCAGTGATGATTGCATACAAAGGTGTGATTTACATTTGCTAAAGTAGTTCTCTTCCTTGCCATCCTGAGCTGACAAATTTGCAGACTGAAAACTGTATGAAGTTTGGGCAGCAACTAGCATGGCCTTTTTGCTCACAGTTATGTAATAATTCACAACTGTCTGACAAATTTATTTTCATTTATTTATTTATTTATTTATAAACCTATGTCTGTGCATGTGACATTGCACAGACACTCTGAAATTTCACGTCAGGGGTAACCCACCATGCGGGTTATTACTTTCAGATGAAGTAACAACAATAGCTTCAAATATTTACGCTAATATATTCACTGCCATTTACCCTACTAACAAGGTTACAAGCACTAAATACATCAGCTTTGCTCCATTCCTGTTGTCTCAAGGATTTCAGTAAGACATGTGAAGATTGAACTTGTTTTGTGCTCTACTTTCACAAACACCTTGTAGTGATTATATGTACTGCAGTTGCTGTGTTTCTAGGTCATTAGGTACTACAGTTTCCACAACTTCCATCTTCATCTTCTACATGAAACGTACTACGGGTTGAGTATCCCTAATCTCAGATTCACATATCTGAAATACTCCAAAATCCAAAACTTTCTGAGTGCTGACATCACGCAGCATCAAGCACTTCTAAGCAATGAAACTTAGTCAACAAGCTTTGTCCCCAGAGAACTGACATGGTAACACTTGCATTTAGAAGTGCTGCATTGCTACATTAAAATAGCAGATGACTTACGTTAATGAAATGTTACTGATTATGGTTTTCAAAAGAAGCTTCATTCTTGCTAGATGCCCTTATTGCAATATGAGCTTACTAAATTGCTATGATTGCATTAGGGAAACTGGTCACTGCTGAAAATTGACATTTTATGTAGAAATATGTTAGCTGCAGTGCCGCTAGCATATCTAAAGCAGATTTCCCCAATTTGCACATGAACTTGATGTCAGCACATTGTTTGAACTGCAACGCAGCACAGAATGACTATGCACACATCTAACTCGAATGGTAATGCTGCGCTCTCCTCCACAACAATGTCTGCATAATCTGATCTCTCACTCTCCCGCTATATGACAATTCTGGGAACTTTTTGACTGCCCCTTGTATTTCTGTACTAAGGATCAAAGATTATAATTGGAGTTTAATGGGGCGTACTGGCCTAAATCATTTAATAATAATAATAATACATTTTATTTATATAGCGCCTTTCCCATGCTCAAGGCACTTACAGAATAAATAAAGAACGGCAGAATATACAGTATATAGCATTGTACAAACCAGATAAATAAACAAAGAAGATTAAGACAGTAAATTCTGAAAAAAAAACAGACAACATAATTGATGGTCTAGCACACACACATACAGGTTACATTAGCATCTTGACAGAGAAGTAAACTGAGAGAAAGGTAATAAAGTCAAGTAGAGCTAAAAGCCTTCCTGAACAGATGAGTTTTGAGTTGTTTTTTTAAAGAATTCATGGAGTCAGCTGACCTGATTAATTTTGGTAGGTCATTCCAGAGTCTGGGCGCTATACAGCTGAAGGCCCTGTCACCCATGGAGTGTAGATTAGTGACGGGCACAACAAGATTACCAGAATCAGAGGACCTTAGTGGGCGGGCAGGCACATAGTGATGGAGAAGGTCACTGATGTAGTTTGGCGCGAGGTTATTTAAAGCTTTGTAGGTTATTAGTAGGATTTTATATTCGATTCTGTAGGACACAGGGAGCCAGTGAAGGCGGAGCAGGATGGGTGTGATGTGCTCGCTGCTGCTGGTTCGAGTAAGGACTCTTGCAGCTGAGTTTTGAATAAGCTGGAGCTGTGATATAAGATTAGAAGGGGCACCTGCCAGTAGGGAATTACAATAATCGATGCGGGATGTGATAAAAGCATGGACAAGTTTCTCAGCATTAGAGAAGGAGAGGAAGGAGCGAACACGGGATATGTTACGGAGGTGAAAGTAAGAAAGTTTCTTAATGTGATTTATGTGGGCGGAATAAGTGAGGGAGGAGTCAAAAATGACACCAAGATTTTTTACAGTAGAGGCAGGTCTGATGAGATCACTGCCAAGATGGACTGGGAAGGAGCTCATTTTATTAAGTTGCATTTTAGTCCCAATTTGCAGGAGTTCAGTTTTATTGCAATTTAATTTTAAAGAGTTCTGCTCCATCCAGGTTTTAATTTCACTAAGGCAGGTTGTGAGCTGAGAAAGCTCTGATGAAGTTCCACTTTTAACATTGAAGTAGAGCTGAGTATCATCTGCATAAAAATGATAACCCAATCCATAACTACGGATAATATGGCCAAGGGGAAGCATATAAATACAGAAAAGCAGAGGACCGAGGACAGAGCCCTGAGGGACTCCTTGTGTGACTGGCGCTGAGCTGGATCTACTGTTGCCAAGACTAACAAACTCTTGCCTATCAGTCAGATAGGACTTGAACCACTGGAGGGCAGTGCCAGAGATACCCAGCATGTTCTCCATTCTGAACAGTAGGATGTCATGTCTGACAGTGTCAAATGCTGCACTGAGGTCTAACAGAATTAATATGCTGGTTTGTCCAGAGTCTGCTGCCATAAGCAAATCATTGGTTACCCGTAGCAGAGCAGTTTCACAGCTGTGCCGCGCCCTGAAACCAGACTGAAAGGGTTCCATCAAATTATTAGAGGTTAGGTAATTGGTGAGTTGGGAAGCTACAACACGCTCAAGAACTTTTGACAGGAAAGGTAAGTGGGAAATAGGCCGGAAATTGTTAAGATTGTCAGCATCAAGGCCAGACTTTTTTAACGTTGGGGTTACAGAAGCAATTTTAAAAGTGAGCGGCACAGAGCCAGTGTCAAGGGATGAGTTTATTATTGTTGTAACAGTCGGGATTATGGCATGAAGGCAGGATTTAAGTAGTGTGGTGGGGATGGGGTCCAGTACACAAGTAGTCGGCCTCATCTTATAAAGCAGGTCATTAACAAACGCAGATGTGACTGGTGAGAACTTAGAGAAGGAGCTGGATGGAGTGGGAAAACAGGGAGAGATATAAACAGATGATGTATTTATGTTGGTTGAATTATTTAGATCTTTAATTTTGTTACGGAAAAAGTGGAGGAATTCCTCACAAACTTCAGTAGAAGAGGTAGTTGGACCAGATGCGGGTTCGAGTAGTTTATTAACTACAGAGAACAAAACCCTTGGGTTATCATGGCTACTTTCTATTATTCTGCCATAATGGGTGTTCTTGGCAGAAGTTAGTGCTTCTCTGTAAGCTCTTTGGTGGTCAGAGAAAGCCTGGATGTGCACGGTGAGGCCAGTCTTACGTGACATTCTCTCAAGGCGTCGGCCAGCTGCTTTCATAGATCGCAATTCTGAGTTATACCAAGGAGCTGAACGTTTAAAGGAAACCTCCTTATGTTTTAAAGGAGCTGTTTTATCTAATGCTGAGTGAAGGGCTGTGTTATAGTGGTGAACAAAACTATCTAGTGTTGATGGAATAGGTGCAGACAGTAAAAGATCAGAAATGGATCCAGAAAGGATAGAGGGACAGATATTTTTAAGGTTTCTGTAAGAAATTTGTCGTTTACAGGTAAGAGGTGGGAGAGGTAATGAGACAGTGAAAAATTCTGCTTTATGGTCAGAGAGTCCCAAATCAGTGCTGTAAATGTTGGCAACAGATAGTCCAGAAGTGCAGATCAGGTTCAATATATGACCGCCACAATGGGTTGGAAAATCAACATGTTGTGTCAAGTCAAAACAGTCCAGTAAGGACAGGAATTCATTTCTCAGTTTAGATGTGGGGGTGTCAATATGGATGTTGAAATCACCAAGAAGGATAATTCTCTGAGAGTAAGAGCTTAGGTGGGTCAAAAGTTCAATCAGATCGGATAAGAAGGATGCATTGTATTTTGGGGGACGATAAAGAACAATGAGTGAGTTTAAGTCTTCTCTGATAATTACTGCCAGCCCGCCGCCATGTCTTGAGCTGCGAGGCTCTGAGTGGAAAGTGAAACCAATTGGAGTCGCCTCTGTGAGAGACGCAAATTCGTTTGGTTTTTGCCAAGTCTCTGTTAGACACAGAATATCAAGTTTGGTGTCAGTGATGAGTTCTGACAACACCAATGCTTTGCCATTAAGAGACCTCGAGTTAAACAGTGCAATATTACATAATGAGGCTTCTTTCTGCACAGAGCCGCAATCAGGGTTTATTCCCACATAATGCAAATTTGGCACACTGACAATTCTATTTCCAGGGTCATGAGAAGGACGGCGTATTCCTGAGCAAATGCTGCCGGTGGTCTTTTCATTCGCAGCCCGGCGGTGGCGGCGACCTGACCCGCGATGTATATATTTCGGGCGCTGCAAAATACCGGCGTCCTTTAGGATGTTGCAGTCAGACCATTTGCTCCGGACAAACTGTTTAATAAGAAGGAGTTTGTCATGAGAGTATTTTAGCATGATGCTGAGTAATACTTATCTGAATAGCAATGGAGAAGCAGCACAGCAGAGTGGAACCGGTAGGACAGGCGGGAGTGGTAGCGTAGGTGAGCAGCCATAGCAATCAGCAGAAAGCATAGCAAGAGGAGGTAGCAGGAGTTGGAGGTTCCAATACACAGTCACAAAATGTAACGCTTGGTAATTTCAGGCGTGATCGCCCCGGAGCCAAAAGCCAGGTTAATAAGAACATCAGATCAGTTCCCAGTCGTATAGTACTATAAGATGAAACGGGAGCAGATCAGCAAAGCGAATTAAATATAATCACGGAGACAGATCATCCCGAGGTCCTAGGTTGCCAGGCACAAAGAAATGCTTGAAGGTTCTCGTCCCGTGATCCACAGACTCAGCTATTCCCAGTCAAAGTAGAGTCCATAAAATCTGTAAATATAAGCCAAATCCATACAATTCGAGTCAGCTGTATCCACGAACTATACGTACAATAAAAGAAATAAAACAAACGTAAGAAAGTGTAGAATTAGGCGAATTTTGCGAGAAGTGTTGTTTACAGGGAGGAGCGGCAACAACATGCGTGCGCCAGCGTCCCCTCACCAGTATGTCAGTTTAGAATTAACTGAAATGCTCAGTTGGGTTATCATACATATATTTGGAATGAATTCACCAAGGGAACAATAACTGGTTCACACCTGATAGAAACATGTTTAGTTATTTTGTATTTAAAAAAAAAAAAAAAACAATTTCTACCCACCACAAAAACTTGGGCTTGAGAGTAGATTCATCTTCCAGGAGGTCAATGACTCCTTACATTCAATCTAAAGATAGTGACTGTTTTGTCTTGGTAGAGTAATAAATATTGCTCTACTTTCCCCTATTATATTATTAATAAGTAGCCTTTGCCAGAATGCCTAATCTCACAGATTTACCACTGTTTATAAGGTATTATAGTATATAATTCATCCCCACCTTTCCTTCTGTATCTATAACCTCAGGCAATTAGGTATAGTAAACGACAAGCAGGAGTTAAATTACAATTTAAACAATGTATTATTGGTAATATTCATAAATAATAACAATATGCAAAGTACATTTGAATATTGGCAACCATACAACCTAATTAAATTGTGATGTGTAGTTTCAGGCGGCACACAGACTTGTTAGTTATTTAAAATGTCTCTAGTTAAGGCATCATTGTTGCTCAGCTTTCTTCAGAATGGCTACCGAGCTGTGGTCTCCATTGTGTTGTCCTTTCAGTTCATCAGCTTGGTCTTCATCAGATGTTAGTAAGAGAGATATGCTTCTTTATGATCAGAGGTTAGTAAGAGAGAGAGAGAATGTGGTTGAGCAAGTAAATTTAAAGATGTTCTGTCCAACCCCTAGAGCCAATAGGACATCATGGTACTTAAAAGCTTCTGATCCAAGCCAATTCCAAACAGCCATACTTCAGACCAATGGGGGAAAATAGAATATCTTAACACCTGACCCCAAACCATATGTTAATGTAACCTGGCTTTCTTGCGGGGGTTGAAAGACTTTAGCAGAGAAACACTCAGCAAACTGGTTCAAGGTACATCCCCCAAATCCTGTCGTCAAATTCAAAGAGACCCATTCCTTGGGTTGTAAACATGAATGCTTCTCACTAATATTACATTGCTTTGCCTAAATTACAAATAAAGACATACAAAGTATTTATCAAGTTATATGCAAAATCTTACATCACAACAGTGACTAAATAACACTGGAAATGTTTGACTCAAGAAAGGCAATGAGCGCCCATTTCTAATCAATTTAGAAAATAATTGTTTTGTTTTATTTTGGCAAAGTCTAAGCTTTCTATATTGTGATTAATGCCAAAAAATATTAATTACATTATGATTAAATTTTCTAACACACAAAATATAAAAATGTCCAGGAATAAAAATCTTTTTTTTTTATAATCGTTCATAGATTACAAATCATCAAAAGAGTATTTTTTGCCTAAATGTTCCTATTCTTCTGAAGAGAAGATTTTATTTTACAAAATTAATATATATATATATATAGCATTTTTAATAGGAAGCAGAAAAGTGTTTTTATGTACTCTTTATCTTCTTACACATTGTCCAATAGTTCTTGTCTTTTATTCTTAAACTAAATGAATTCCAATATATTTTGTGTTGAGCCTTGGTGTAACAATTTATATTTTTGTTTTTCACATGTAGAAGCTATGATCGTAGCTCAAGAAGTTTGGACCAGGAGTCCCCACCAAAAAAGAAGAAACTGCAGCCCGCCTATACCTCAACTACTCATTTATTGGCTGGAAAGAAAGTACCATCAACTCTACAGACAAAGTCCAGTGACTTTGAAACTACAGTGTTTTATATTCCTGGAGTCGATGTTAAAGTAGGTGTCAGTCAAGAAAATAACACTTTAATTAATATACAAAATGAGTCTTGAGGGCCTTTGTCTTTGTTTGAGGTGGTGAAAATACAAGGAAAATCACCCAATTAATTTTTAAAATTATTTTCTGTTTTTTCTCACTATTGTATGATATATTCAGTGATGATATAACATCCTGACACAGTATAATACTGCTACTTCTGCTCATCATTTAAACAGAAATGTATTTGTAAGTGTTCAGTTTTATTTTCTAAATCCTTTTATATTGCGAAAGGTCATAACATAAGAATTACAACCAAAGTAGTGATAAGGACATTCATTGCAAGCATTATACACAAGATAAATGAAATAACTCAAAAGTGAGAGAAATTACTTAGTTTGCTAAACAATGTTAAAATAGCTGAATACTGTTACATACTACTTAAGCTTTCAAGAGTAATGATTACAAGCTATATAGTTCACTTAAGTTCTCCAATTTTCCATTGTTACTAGAAACAAGGAAAACTGTTCCCTTCAAAAGCATTTTGTAAAGAACCTTCTGATGGTAATACCTTTTCTGTGTAGAACTATGTTAAAATACATATTGTATTAGACCAAATACTAGTGATGCTCCAATTGATTGACTGCTGATGAAGATAGGCAGATTCTTCACCCCAAATGACTTGATCGGTGATGAGTAAATTGTCCATTTTATCTCAAAAAACAATGTTTTCAGAACCTACTTTTCTAAACTGTTAAGTCATTTACGTTTACTGCTTCTTTATGTGAGGAATTATGATAGTTAAGTGAGCATAGAGCCAACTTTCGGAGAGTGAAAGCAGGAATATTGGCTTTTACATTAAAGAAAGTGGAGCTAATAACCAGAGAAAAAGGAATCTGAGGAGCTGTGCTGTGCATGGAGAGGAACGGCTGAGTGTAAGATGAGAGAGGAATGGCATTGGAAGAAATTAAAAGAGAATGAGTTCAGACCTTTTCATTTTGTTCTGTAATTAAAATGGATACTCCTTGTCCAAGTGTGGATGATGAGTGAGTTTGTGTTTAGTAAAGCAGCTCTCATTTTAAATAAAAAAATAAACATAGAGAAGAATCTGCGTTCGCTGCGTCATAAACAATAGGCTTCTTAGCTTCTGAGCCAAATGTGTTGCTTTTACATGTAAACCTGTTAAGCATGTTAGACTAGACCTTATGTTTGATATACATAAACATTTTATTAGAATTGTATGTCGATTTATGTTTTCTTTTATGCAGTGTTCATTATGTAAAAATATTTTTGCATGTTTTATTAGTGTACAAAAGTACATTTTAAGGGGATTTTATGTGTTTTAAGATTTTTATGGTCACTGAGCAATAAGCCTACAGAATTTTATTTCCTTAAAAAATGAACAGGTAACACCTGAGGTCTACAGTTCAATTGTAAAAATACCACTTTAATAGAGAAATTACTGTTTCTAAATGGTTGGTTATGCAGCATAGAGTAAAAAAAAAAAAAAGTAAACAGATAAAGTAAATTAGAATTGACTAATTCTGGTGACGTGAAACCAGTCTTGCATTCGAAAGTGATGATGTTGCATAAAGAAATTTTCCATGTTCTGTTTTCCAGGTGAAGTTGTTTCTTTTGGAACAGAAATCATATTCAGCATACGAATATCTGTGATCATTCCTTTCCTGTGAATTATATAATGTGACTAATTATTTTGTCAGAATTTTGTATTTTTCTTTGTTTCCTTTTCCCAGTTACATCTATTTATTGCAGTTGAGAATGAATGCCGCTGTCTCCTGGCACAAAAGTAGTGGGGGCAAAGAAGTGATTAGACGGAGTCTTAGATGGTACATCAGTGCATCTCAATTAATACATTTTGTTTTCTCTTTATTGTACACCATAGTTGCACTATAATTCAAAGACTCTCAAGACAGAATCACCAAATGCTTCCAGGGGGTCATCACTTCCAAGAACCTTCTCCAAAGAATCCAAACTGTATGGTATGAAAGATAGTGCCACTGGCCTTGCTGCTGTAGCAAATCAAAGCAAGACTAATATGCTTCTTCCTCCCCCACCCCCGCCTATACCATCAGGTATTTGTAGCTCCATTGCTTGTTTTCATTCACTGAACCTTCATACTCACTATTACACTGTCTTTAACTTTACTCTTTTTCCTTTATTTTTTTTGTAGTATAAAGCATTCAACATCCTCCTTAAACTACCATTATAAATATCAAGAAAATAAATTTAACAATTTGATATGGTATACAGGTAAAATTCTGTTACAACGAATACCTTTACAACGAAGTATTTTTATGGTCCCAACAGTTTTCCCCATATGACACAAGTCTATAGAAATCTCGTTACAATGAAGTACATTCAGCAGATACTTTCATTACAACAAAGTGCACAAAAGACCTTGAAATGCCTGAATGAATCATCCACAGAGCAGTTAGTTCTGTGGTCGCAGAAATATTGTAAAAAAAAATTAAATTCTTTCTTCGGACTTTCCTCATACTGGGTTTTTTTTTTTTTTTTTGCTGTTTTTGTTTTCTGTGGTTTTCAGTGATATCTTTTGCTTATTGCTCATCAACATTTGAAAAACATCCATTGGAATTTAACTCATTGTCACCCTCCTATAGAAACAGCAGACACAAAAAAACAGTAACAGTTCATATTAGGAAAAAACTTTACATTTTTGCAGCTCTTGATTACGGCAAAAAGAAAAAAGACGTTGCCAGTGAATTCAGAATTTCACCATCCACACTGTCAACTTTCTTGAAAGACCAAGCAAAAAAAGAAGAAAAATCTCGGTTTGCAAACGTATGCGAACTACTGCATTTTTTATGTGGTTCAGTGATGCTTGTTCAAGAAACATTTCTATTAATGTGCCACTCATTCAAGAAAATGTGAGGCTTCTAAACACTCTTGGGACCTCCCCCAAGTGGACAACACGCCGAAGAGCGTCCTGAAGTGTGATCACCGCATCTGAGGAAGACTTTTCATACATTGCCAGAGCAACAGCAGGCTCACAGCTCTGGGGTGGCTCTTCACCGAAGCAAACAGAAAAGACCTCGATGGGTGATATAAGGAACAATGTAAATGCAGGGAACAGGATTACTTGACCACTAACCTGGTCACAATCCTGTCTGACTGCTGTGTCTGTGTATAAGAGAATGGTAGATTCCGCTACAATAAATAACCGTGCTGTTCCTGTTTCAAGCTGAATAAAGCTGGTTTTGCTAAAGTACTGAGACTCAGCCTCATGTTTTGGGGTGTAAGACAGGGACTTATAGCGTGCCCACAGTCTTTCAGGATTCGCTTCTGTGGCACTTCACTGCAGCGCTGTGAGCCTGCTGTTGCCCTGCCCCGGGAACAGACAAACAATCTTCCACAGACGCGGCAATCGTGCTTTGGGATGCACTTCGAGGGGGAGGGGAGGGGTAAATCCCAAAAGAGTTCAGAAACCTCACAATATGAACAAGAAGAAAAAGATGATTCGGCTTCTAATTGATAACTGTGCTGCCCACAGCATGCTTCCACATTTAAATAATGTTCGTGTTGAATTCCTCTCACCCAATTGCACAGCAGTGCTTCAGCCATTGGAAAGTGTATTATCGCAAGGAAATGCTGAGAACAATTCTCGTCAGCATAACTTGTAGACAGGAGGAGATTAAAATTAATGCGAAAGAAGCTATTGAAATGATTGCAAACGTCAGGACACAAGTTAAAGAAAGCACTATAGTGACAAATACAGAATCTCATTACAACAAAATATTGTTTAGGTCTCTGGCAGTTTGTTGTAATGGAATTTTACCTGTATGTAATAAGTTAATAAAAAATAGTCAAATGCCTCTAATGTGACATTTTGATAGTAAAACAGTATTTAGCTTTTTTTGTTTACTCTCAATATTACCTGTATGTATCTATATTTTTAAGTTATTTTTTCTTTAACCTGGTTATATTTTCTGGTTGTAAATGATAAAAGTATTTTAAGTCTTTTAGCTCTTTTGAACTACAATTTTTGTAATTACTATAAGACACAATTAAACCTTACTATATTTATACATATTCTGACTTATTTTCAAAATAAATGATATCAGCTCTTTATAACTCGAATCTAAAACTGAGGACTCTAGTTTGAAGATTAACATTGGTGATTTTTTGCAGTTTGCCCCCTTAATTGTATCCTAATGATGATATCTAACAATGAGCAGAGCAGAGCAGACACCGGCGCAACTGGCACTTGAATGCTTTAAAGGCTGAAAATACAACATATGGAAAAGCTAAACAAAAATCTGGATTATGATGGAAAAAAAAGTATCCCCATGTAACATCCATAAGTTATGCATATGAGATCTCCAGGAATGGGTTTGAAAGCCTCAGAATACAGTATAGTAATGAATAGAATTTAAGTCATTCAGCAGTCTTTTAACCCTGACGTGAATGTTACTATCAGGTAGTTTCCATTAGTAGAGTGCAGATGTACATGTAACAGCTCAGTTCTCCAAGCTCATCTAGCCAAATAACCAGAAAGCCTTCAACCATATTTGTATTAGCATGAAGATCCTGAAGAAATTATGTACAGAATAAAAATTTGTCAGATCAATGCAAATGTTAGAAGGACACAGACGGACAGAGCCAGAGAAATAATGAAGTGGGATCAGTTGACAGGAAGAGTAGCTACCATCCTGAGTCATTGCAATTTATGTAATGATTCCTCCAACCCAGTCCAAGGAAGGCAGCAACAACAGCTGAGACGTCAGTGTGTATTTTATTTAGTTTATCCACATATTTCTATCAATGCCTGAGTGCAGCCCTTATGACCATGAAACCAAGAAAGTGTTGTCTTTGCAATTGTGAAGTGTCTCTCTCTCTCTTTCTTCCTCTCCTGATATTCGCAATGAGTTCATTATTTGATGACAGTCAGAAAAAGACTCTGTGAAGGAAGCATGATCTGTGGAGGGTCTGCTTGTGGATCAAAGCACATGGAATCTCACTTTCTATGTAACTTTAATTTATATTGGATGGTCATAGTCATCCACTGATAATCAGCACATACATTTAGTTATTTAAGAATAAATATAATAATCAAAAATTAAATTAGTATAATTAAGAATGCAAAAACTGGACATCTCCACCTTATACTGAAATTATCTTATTATTAAGAAAAGTTCCATACACTGGCATTTCTCATTGTGATGAAAAGATGACTATGAGGACAAACAAAAGAAAGTAATGTTTACCAGTAGTTTTTACCATTTTAGAAAGAATACACTTTTTGTGTTTCATTCCCCCATATCTGAGGATCCTACATTGCCTTCCACTATTATTGGCACCCCTTGTAAAAATTAGTTAGAAAAGTTAGAAAAAAATTGCTTTTTGCTGAAGATCCGTCATCTTGCACTGAAAAAATGAGAAACATCTGACTTTTAATTGAAACAAGTTCATTAAAAGAAAAAAAAAAAGCTCTTGTCAAGAAATAAATATTTTTAACAAAAACACATGTGCCACAATTATTGGCATCCCTGCATGTAATATTTTGTACAACCTCCCTTTGCCAATATAACAGCACTGAGTCTTCTCTTGTAACCTTTTATAGGGTTGGAGAATACAGAACATGGCCTCTGAGTCCATTCTTCTTTATATAATCTCTCCAGATCATCCAGGGTGCTAGGCCCTCTCCTGTGTATTCTCCTCTTCAGCTCTCTCCACAGGATTTCAATAGGGTTCAGGTCAGGGTACTGAGTTAGCCATGGCAGAACGTTGATTTTGTGGACAGTTAACCATTGCAGGGTTGATTTGGACATGTGTTTCATATCGTTATACTGCTGAAAGATCCAATGATGACCCAGTTTTGATTTCCTGGTGGAAACAGCCAGGTTTTGATTTAAAATCTCCTTATATTTTATGGAATCCATAATGTCATGTACCCTAACAATGTTTCCAGGGTCTTTGGATGGAAAACAGCCCCACAACATCACAGAACCCCCACCATATTTCACAGCTGGGACAAGGTTCTTTTCATTATAGCCATCCTTCTTTTTACACCAAATCCACTTTGCAGGTGTATTGCCAAAAAGTTCAATTTTTGTTTCATCAGACCATAGAACACGGTTCCAGTCAAAGTTGTAGTAACATTTTACAAACTCCAGGTGCCTACGTTTGTGGATAACTGACAGAAAAGGCTTCTTTCTGGCATACCGTCTAAATAATCTGTTGGCATGGAGATGCCATCTGATGGTGGTTCTGGAGACTTGATAACCCCAGGATTTTACTTTTTCTCACAATTCCCCAACAGTGCTCCTTGGAGATATTATTGTTTCTCTTAACATCCTTCTCACTGTACGTGGGGGTAAAATAAATTTGGGTCACTGTTCCAAATGATGACCACTTTTTTACCATTGCCCTAACTGTAGAAATGGGCATTTTAAGGCAAGTAGCTTTTTTTTTTTAACCATTCCCTGAGTTATGAAGGGCAACACACTTCTCCTTCATTTGGATTGAGTGCTCTGTTTTCTTTGCCATGTTGATGGTTGTCTAAGGAAATTT